>NC_041394.2:228978431-229210931 GCF_900747795.2 Erpetoichthys calabaricus
TAATTGGTTGTCCTCTGCATGTTAAAGCTTACCATGTAATGTGCTTGTCTCCTGATCTGTCTTTTCCAGACCGTGTCTGCCACAGCAGTGATTCTGAGCTGTTGGTGTTCTTCTAATCTGAAGATGGGAGCTAAAGCAGGATGCCTACCTCATGTGCTTGAGGGCTCCTATTTTGAATGCAGTCTTGAGAATGTACCTGCCTTCTCTATACAGCAATAAAGTACCTGTATTTTCCTTGAAAATCTGGACTCGACTTCCTGTCTCTTGTGTAACTCTGAGACCCAAGCTTGTCAATACCTTTATAAAAAAAACAGCCCTTCTTAATGTAAAAAATGATTTATTTCAAAATTAGATGTTAGATATAACCTTTTTTTTAATAGATATCCAGGTACGAATACAGAATGAAAATGAGACGTTAGATGCTTTCTTTTTTATAGAAATATAGGTATGAAAATATAGAATGAAAAGGAGACTTTAGATGTAACTTTTTTTAAATAGAAATACAGGTATGGAAATACAGAATGAAAACTAGATGTTAGATGAAGATGAGGAACGATTCCGAATGTTTTCATCACTCCATTTTTATTCATTCTGGAATCAACTTTTTCCAGGATTGTTCATTTTTCTTTCAGCGTAAACTGACACAATTTCACCCTTTTTTTGTTCATCTCAAAGAAAGCTTTGAGAACCACTAATAAATTCAAACAGTACAATATCCGCACTTGACACAACTACCCACATGGACGCTAGACAGAGTACTGACTCAGAATTTGGCTATGTT
The DNA here is from genome assembly GCF_900747795.2 of Erpetoichthys calabaricus. Lineage (NCBI taxonomy): Eukaryota > Metazoa > Chordata > Cladistia > Polypteriformes > Polypteridae > Erpetoichthys > Erpetoichthys calabaricus. The sequence continues at coordinate 228,979,213 of NC_041394.2, forward strand.
TATGATGTCGCCCCCACACTTGCTTCGAGCCTCACTGAGGCTGCCCAAGACTGGAAATTACATAACTGACTGTCACCTCCTTTTGGTCTAAAAAGGAAAAGACAGCCTATTGCAGGGTTCTGAGGCTCAGCAAAAAGTGTAGTTGTGGCATTAAGTATTTTTTGCATCTCATTATTATTTTCGGTGGTCATTTTTAGTCAAAAAAATATTTGTCATACTGAAATTTACATTTTGTTTAAGCAATATTCGTTTAATATGATGTTGTATGAACATTTGTTTGAGCCAACAAAACAGGCTACACTTGAGTAAAACACTACTGTGTTAGATCAATGTCAGATTTTCATAGTGACTTAACTTTGTTGATGGTCATTTCATAACAAAATTTTACAGTAAGCTATATTCTTTCAAATTGAAACCGGTACCCTGTAAGAATAAAGTGAAATCATTATTAGATTAAGATTATCATTAAGATTTTCACTTGTTCAATAAAGTATTTCTTTTCATGTTTTTCATCAGTAGTTTGTTCCAGCTTGTATTTTTTTATCATAGTCATAGGCAGATAGTAAAGTACAAACACTGAACTGTGTTTTACTTTAACTTATTACAAGCAGCAATGACATTTACAAGCTACACATTCAGGCAGCCCATTCAATAATGTAATTTTTTATTTTTTTTATTTTTGGGGTTGTTTTCCTTAGTGCTTAAAGAACAAGAAAATAACTGCCGGTACTACGCTCTGGAGCATTCTTAAACAATCAGGGGTTCCCCCTTAAAGTCCGCAGATGAAAATGTATATGTAAAGAATTTTGAAGAATGAGGGGTGGGAAAGGGGAATCCCTGTTTAAAGAAAACATACCCGAAAGCAAATATAAATGATTTTGGAGGCCATAGTGGATGTCCCCTTTCAAAGTCACAAATGTAAATTAAAATGGAGTAGGTGTGAAGGACATGTTTAGTTTAAACTTACGATTGCACGCTTGCTAACCATTGAGCTTTACATTTACCTTGAGCTTTGCTGAACTTTCTACTTTCATTTCACACCTGACTGTACATGCCATGTTTTATTTCCCTGTCCAGGACACTGACCCATCTTCAATTATCTGTCCACCCTATTGGTTAATGCCTCTCTTCATGTGGCCTTTCAATCATTTCTGCTGTGTACGTCATTTGCATAAAGCCCACTGTGCAGTGCAGAGTATGTACCTGTACATTAGCATAATATTAATATTGACAAATAAAAAACAAATGTTGGATAATTTTCTTTTTTCTATAACATCAGGAAATTCAATCAAAGCAGTCAAAACTTTTTAAGATTTTTGGGTATTTAGTTTTAGTATGGGGGGGTGGTTACCCCTAAATATTGATTTATTGAACTGTCCTTTCTTAGTGGATACCTACTGCCCTAGATGTATCATCCCGCTAAATTTCACCTTTTTAACTAAATGGAAAATAGCACTTTTGTTGATGAGTGTGTGAGTAAACTTTCCATTATATTCATACTAGGGGGCTCCGTCCCCTGCTCGCTTCGCTCGCCAACCCCTGGTGTTGTGAAGTTACAAAGAGCGTGATGTATGAATGAGATATAGCATAGTGTGAAGGTGTAGATGACGCATATAGGAAGCAAATAAAGTTGTGCATGTCCAAAAACGGGCTCAGAGAGGTAGATGCTAACTTTGTGTATTGTTTGTCGTTGTGAGTTGTTGATGGTCATGGTCAAGGTAGGTTTAATGGGGAACTGTCGCCGTTTAAATGTAAAAGGTAATTTCAGGTCAGAACTTGTAAGGTTAATTCTAGGAATTAGAACAGTATTGTTAGCATGTGATGTTGTAAGAAGTTTTGCGTCAATAACATTGTGTGGCATGGTGTTGACGACTAAACGTGTACCATTGCATAAACACTGTTTAGTGTTAAGGTTTCTTAATAGCATGATTATTGTTCCGTTTTTAAGGCTAAGATTGTGTTGTGGTAATCCGGCTGGGTTAATAGTGTTCAAATATTCTAAAGGGAAATTAAGATGGTCATTGTCGTCATCAGAGTCAACTTTGTCAGAGCTAAGAAAGAGCTGTGCCTCTCCAGGAAGTAATGAAATGACATGGTTACTAATGTGATCAACATTAATATTTTTTGGACATAATACTGTTTGTTGTGTTAAAAGGGGTATTTGGTGTAATGAGATTGCTGTTCCAAATATCTCCGTAACTCTTTTGAAAGCAATGCCAATTGTCTGCGTATTTTAAGGTGGACTGCAGAATAGCCGAGCGCATGGCATGTGGAACAATAGCTAAGCACTGTGTAAAATCTCCCCCTAATAAAAGTACCTTTGCTCCAAAGGGAATATTATTATTTATCAACGTTTGTAGAAGTTTATCAATGGTGTTGAGTAAGTGACTGGATTGCATTAGATGCAAAAGCAAATGAACTATTGTAGGACCTAATGCAGTTCATAAAGTTTTCACTTTCATGAATTGCGTTTATTTATTTTGTCCCTTCTCTGCTGTTTTTGTATCTCTGAGACTCGAGGTGTTTCGTTTTGAACCCTTGCCTGTTTCGATGCAGCAGTTTGAGACGCGTGCTGTATGCGTGTACGTTCATTGTGTCTGTCCATCTGCGCTCGTTTCTGTTAATGTGTTAGTTGAGCTTTGCGTTTTTGGAGCCGAGACATTTTTTCTTCCGGGGTTTCAGAAGCGCGTTGTATGCGCTGACGTGTATTGTTTTTTTTTCATGCGGGTTCATGTGTTTGGTCCCGTCACGTGAGCCGTATTGTTTTGTACCTGTGATTGTGAATTCATTACTTGTTTGTTCTTCAGCGTTAGATATATGGATAAGTAATAAGGAGGATCGCACTCACTGTTAATATGGAGCCTTTTCTGTGGTTAAATGGTTAATAGTGGATCAGTATAATGAGATCGACCTATGCTGCCTAATTTGAATGTGTTCAGATGACGTATGTTTAATACGGACGGTTCGTTTAGTAATGGGCAGGGTTGCCACCCGTCCTGTAAAATACGGAATCGTCCCGTATTTGAGAATGAAGTTGCGCGTCCCGTTTTGAATCAATACGGGACGGGTTTTGTCCCGTATTTTTTTTATCATTTTTTTTAAAGCAGCGTCTCATGCAAATCATCCCACACGCATTTTATGAAGATGCCTCCTTTCCTACTTTTGATTGAGTAATACTTGATGTCATCGTTATTTTGATTGGTCATTTTAACTGTCCAGTGAGGAGGGCAGGTCTTTTAAGTAGAGTCTGCAAAGTGTTGGCACTGGGATGTGGCCCCCGCTGCAGTATGCGTCCCTTATTTTTTTGTATTAAAAGTGGTAACCCTAGGAAGGTTCTGTGGATATTCAGGATATGAATGTAAAGGAGGCAGTCTAATTTGACCCATTTGAGAACAACGTGTAAATTCATTACTTGTATTGCTAGTTGTTTCTTCAGGGAAGTTAAGTGAATGACAATGATTGCAAATGACATTCATTAATCCTAATGAATTTTCCTGAATAGTGGACTCATTATTGAACGTGTTGTCAGCTAACGCAAGCGTTTAGCAGGTGTCTGTCGTTGATGTCCGTGACGTGTATGTTTTGCTTGTGCCGTTTGAGAGGCGCGTCGTTGTATGTCCAGTATTTGGGACGTGTTGTTTTGGAGCTGTAATCGATTTGCCTGTGCTGTGTGAGAAGCCCGTTGTAGTTTACGGCGTGCATTGTTTGTATTGAGCCTTGCCCGTTTTTGTATGTCGGTCAGTTGAGCTTTCTCTTTTTGGAGCCTGGCCTGCTTGTTTTCCGGCATTTGAGATGCGCGGTGTAGACGTCTGCGTTTATTTATTTTGTCCCATCGCTGCCGTTTCTGTATGTCTGAGACGGGAGGTGTTTCGTTTTGAAGCCGTGCCTGTTTCGATGCAGCACTGTGAGACGCGCCCTGCATGCATCTACGTTCAGTGTGTCTGTCCATTTGGGTTCGTTTCTGTAACTGTGTTAGTTGAGCTTTGCGTTTTTGGAGCCGAGACATTTTTTCTTCTAGAAATATGGATAAGTAATAAGGAGGATCGCACTCACTGTTAATATAGAGCCTTTTCTGCGCTTGAACGGTTAATAGTGCCTCATTGTAATGAGATCCACCTATGCTGCATAGTGTGAATTGTGTTTGGTCCCGTTATCCGAGCGGTATCGTTTTGTACCCGTGATCGTGAATTCATGACTTGTTTGTTCTTGAGCGTGAGAAATATGGATAAGTAATAAGGAGGATCGCACTCACTGTTAATATGGAGCCTTTTCTGCGGTTGAATGGTTAATAGTGCCACATTGTAATGAGATCTACCTATGCTGCATATTGTGAACGTGTTGAGATGACGTATGTTTAATACGGACGGTTCATTTAGAAATGGGGCTTTGTGTGTCATTTGTTATTTATGTTACTGTGGTCGTGGGTCTGAATCGTCGTTTTTGTGTACGTTTCGTGTGTTATGTCCGTAGTCTGTCCCGTTTCATGTCCAATGGGCTTTGTGTGGTGCTCGCGGCTTCTTTTTTTTTGTGTGCTAGGGGCTTGTTGAATCCTCCTCTTTGTGTGTGTCCCGTTTCGTGTGCAATGGGTTTCGTGCTCCTTTTTTCTGTGGTCTGACTCCTTTTTTCTGTGCGCGACGCCTCATTTTTTATTTTACGTTGCATTCCATCCGGTTCCCGTTGCTTGAAGGGGGGGGGGGTGTGGGGGGGGGGGGATTTGTGGGGCGCCTGCGCAGTACGTCTTTTGCGGCCACGGCCCATTGCCGGATGTCCCTGCGTCCATCCGGTTTAGCATTCTCGGTTAGTAATGTGGATAGATTGACAGATAGATTTAGATATATTTCTTTTTTTTACCATTAGTTTGGATTTCAAACTTCAGACAGTAATAGTAAAATAAAGCAAGATGGAAGTAGTCATCAATCATTTTCCAACCAGCTTAGTTCTAAAAAAGGGTCATGTGGGTCTGCTGGAGCGTATCCCAGCTAACGTTGGGAGCAAGACAGGAACAAACCCTAGACAGGGTGCCAGTCCATCGCAGGGCGACACACACACACACACACACACACACACACACACACACACACACACACACACCCAAACCACACATTAGGGCCAATTTAGGATTGCCAATTTACCTAACCTGCATGTCTTTGGACTGTAGAAGAAAACTGGTGCAGCCGGAGAAAATCCATGCAGATACTGGGAGAACATGCCAAACTCCATTAAGGGAGGACCTGGGATGAGAACCCTGATCTGCTTACTGCTAGGCAGCAGTGCTACTACTGTGCCACCCCATGGAAGTATTTAGTAAGTAAATTATTTAAACTAAGGCAAGCTGTCAGCAGAGTAGAAGAAAATTAAATTACGGATCCCAGTAGAAATAAACCTTTGGATACCACAGAGATTAGCAAAAGGGTGGGTAAACTAGGCTGGTCATTGAGTGTGATGTTATAGCCTCTCTATCTACAAAAAGGGAAAGCTTGATCTAAGACAAAATAATATTAAGAATAACATAATAAACCACACCAACAGCTGTAATAGGTGTAAATTTAGCTAGAAAATGTGTCTGTACCCATTTTAAATCCTAAAACTGATAAGGTACCTTGTTTGCTGATAGACAGATCATTCTTGAGTCTGTCCAGTTAATGGTTTATAAAATACATTTTCAGAATGCCTGACAGTCAAGTACATTCTGGAGTAATAATCATCTATAAAATCATCAAGAAATTATAAAAAAAAAATGGGGAGAGGATATTGTTGGGCTTAAAAATCAAAGAGAAGAATTTTAAAATTATTTCTAAACCTGAACATTAAAGCAACGACGATTAGGAAGATGAAGCTACACAGTTGTATGACAAAGCATTGGTACAGTATTTTAAATAAATTATAGATTATTATGAGGACCATTTGTAACAATAAAGCAATTATCACTTCTGAAAGAGACTTATGAATCAGCTTTTCTAAATCCTGCCTATTTTGAAACCATTTAATTTTGCAATATTTCTAAAATGGACAAAAATGTAATATGCAAAGCTACAGGTGACTGTAGTTGATATTGCAGATGTTAGTTGTATCTGATAAATGTCAATAGTTTCAGCTATTGGAATGCTCCACTGTATGGGCTATTACATACAAATACCTTCTGTAATGTATATTGAGTAAATAAGCACAAAGTTAAGGTATACAAATTAGTTCATACTCAGTATGTCTTTATTAGTCTAATAATTTAAACATAAAATAAGGTATATGGAAGGAAAAATGTAATTTAAATGTATATACTCTCTCATATTTTTCTGTTTTTCTTTTTTTTTTTGCATTTTGGGTATAATATACTGTAGATGTTTGTGTGAATATTATGTAAAATCAGTCTGCTATTAAATATAAATCAACTTTACAGAATTCTGGTGTCAACATTTTAGGCAAAGAAAATCAAGCTTCATGTTTTGCCTGACTTGCCATTTTCACCTGAATGACAAACTAAAAGACACCCAATGTTTTCTTGGTTTGCCATTGGATCACAAGTTCAATCCCTGCTTCACATGCATCAATATATTACAGATTCCACTGATCTAACAACTTGAGCTGGTGTTATCATGATACCTTCCTCCTTCATGTACTTATTGAAAAAACCCCATGTATTTAATCATCTTCAATAAAAACAGGAAGTGGTGGAGTGATATGTTGCATATAAGTTGATAAATAATTTGCATGTCTTTATTTGTAGAATTAGCATTTTACTTGTTATCATAGTTAAAGGGCAAGGAAAATGGAAAAAAAACTGTTTTTTTCCCTACCCCCAAAACTTTAAGAATGATGTTCTTCTTTACTGAATTGCTGGCCATTTCCTTTCTTGGTTATTTGTTTGTTTGAAGGATGCTGACAAGATATAAAAGTACTTGAGTTGGGGTGCTGTGCCTGACCTATTCCACTGGTGAATGGCCCAAGAAGGTGTATGTCTGTCAGAAGCTACACAGGGACAATAAACAGAGGAAGGTGTATGTCTGTCAGAAGCTACACAGGGACAATAAAGAGAGAGGCTAGCAAGGACATGCTCTCTCTGTCATGTTGCATCCTGATGAAAGCAGACCAGATGATAATCTGACGGAAGCAGGCTGCTAGGGCTTGTGCAGATGTTGAGCAGACCAGGAGGAATCGGATGCAACTACAAGTTATTGTGCCACCTGAAAGTAAAGACCTAGCTTTATCAGATAGTATGGTCTTGGCTTACAAAGCCAAATTCTACTTGTCTGTATGGCACTAGTTATTATAAAATTTATTACCTGTAATACATAGTTAAAAGTGTAGTTCATTCTCCTGTGTTTTTGTCAACTGTTTAATTGCCTGAGGTTATAAATTAAGAAGGGAAGGTGGGGGGAGTGCTGAACTGAAGTAGTGTATCTGACCAGAGAGTGGTAAATGGGATATCAGGCACTTTGGTTAAGTCTACATATTAAAAATACAAAGGGGAAAATAGGTTCAGCATAGGACTCTACTAGACAAAACACAGGCATACCCTCTTCACCAGAAGAAAAATGCCTTTCTCTTGAAAATAATTAATGTTTAGAAGTGGTGATTTTAGTTTAATTTATTTCACATTCGCTGCTGATCTCTACTAGTATAAATATGTATTGTTCCATTCTTCCATCCATTATCAGTCACAGTAGATTGTGGCTATTCTTTTGGAATTGGGTTCAAGGAAGAAGCTATCCTGGACCCACTGTACACACTCCCACACCTATTCGTACAGGTCCACCTCCACACCTGTTTTACCTCATTTAATTTGGTCAGCTAGAAACAAATAAAATGACAAATTCTCTTTTGTGGCTGCTTTACCATTTTATTTGAGTCAAGGAGATTATGTAATTAGCTGTTAGGCAAATCTGCAGACTAAAGTTTCTACTTGCACCATTATTTTCACCTCAGGTGGTTGGCATGTAGGAAAATTCTTGGTCTCCTTGGTAATTTACACTCCCAGTTTTCCCTATTAGGCACCAGAATGGTCTTTCTTTTTCGAATCATTAGACTAGACTTTGGTGCTTTTTTTCATGAATCACATTTTCCTGTCCTTTTTCCCTATTAAGCTTGTAATGTTTTTCCTGTGTTTATTTCCCCAGTAAACACCTAAATTTCCACAAAATATTAGGGGTTCCTTGCAAGAAACACCCATGTATGCTTGGGTTTAGGTAGTCTAACTTTGAATTTTGACTGCTTTATTTTATGGATCTGTCACCTTATTTATCAAGTGCCTCAGAGTAGGAAAACAGTCCTAACTAGCTCAATCATTTCAGAGTGATGCAAATTGTGCCCAGGATGAAGAGCATTTTATCAATTTTCCTAATTTAGGAAACTACTTCTGAATTCCCCAGAATTTAGGACATCATGTGAAAGGCTGAACATTTTTGAAATTCTAGACAACAATGAACTCATTAAAAGATATTGCTTTGGCAAATTTGAGATATTACTGATAACAAAATCTTGTTTGTTACATGATTGATCCATCTACATGAAGGTGACATGCACTGTCAGGCACAATGAAAGTGTTGGTAATGTTACTTTTTTGGCCACAGGGAAAATGAAGCTTGGCAATAGTAATAATTTGTGTATGTCACATTCAAACATTTCTCAAATTGTGCTCCAAACTTTGAACTCCCTTACAATGCTCGAGGTAAAACATAGTAAAACACAACATCATATGTTGCCCCACCACTCCTCGTGAGTTAACATTAAAGAAATCTGCATTCATGCACAACAGCATGTACATGAAGATCATTGCCACAAGTGTGGATAAGTACACACACACACAGGTCCTCATGGATACAATCTGTATTGTGGTAGCTATCATATTACCCTGAAGATAAGTGGAGCTGTAAAACAGATTAACTGTGAAATGTCACACAGGTATGCTGAGCTTTGCATTACTTGAACCCCTGGAACCTTCAAGTTACACTTTCCCAGCCGAGGAATGTTCAAGAAAGTAGGTGGAGGTTCCCTGGGTGGTAAATAAATACATCTAGTGCCTGCAGAAGGTAAGGGGGGGATCACGGAGAGGGACACAGCAGACAATCCTGGAAGATGATTGTGCACACTGTTAAGAGTAAACACAAATTACCGCCAGGACTATTCAGTAATTGTTACTTTACGAAGCGATTTCCTTGGCCATAACAATGAGAAGGTGATTCTTCTGAATGAACGGCTGTGGGTCATTCACTGTTAAACAAACATGCCTGTTACCAGGCTCAGCTCTCATTTGGATGTGTGTACCTCAGTCTTTCCGTCTCAGTGGATGTTTCCGTATTTTTCTTGATGTGGTTGCAATTCAGAAACAAAAATTACATGGCAGTTTAGTTCAGTAACCTACATTATCATGTTCTCCATTTTCTTCGAATATTATTATTATTATGTTTTTGGTGAAGTTTTAGCATTGATATCAGAAATCTACAAAACATCATCATGAGTGGCACTTTACAGCAAGGGGATGCCATAAAATCATGGTGTCAGTCATTCTCAGACTTGACCTCCTACTCCTTGATGTGACTGGTAGTAGGGCCTTTAGTAACTAATCCTCATGTCTCACACTGAGGTAGGACAAATTCTTTTTCTAGTCAGACTTTGAGTGCAATCCTTAGAGTAATACTGAAAAACTTGATAAATATGGGCCCTGGTTCTCCTTGGTTGTCATGTTTTTAAGAAATAAGATTAGCATCCTCAAAATTAACTTTTCTGCTTGTGTAGATATTGAATAAAGTTTTCCTTCATCATATATGTTTGATCATAGCTACTCTTGAGACTCACAGGTTTAGGTCTGATCCACCCCCTCTCTAGTGGAAATATGACTAGTCGAAAACTGTTGAAAATGTATCCTTACCAGTGGTGTCTCTACATTTAGGGTAAGTGAGGCACATCTCTCAGTGATTGATGCTGTTGTGCAAAAATTAAATAAGTAGTAAATTTGTCTACATAATTTAATATATTGTTAAAATATTTATAATAAACTCAATTTATTTATTATAATCAGTTTTTTTGCAATTTTCCATGATATGTTCAATGTAATTACTTGTCTAGAAAAAATATTTTCTATGTAAAATATTCTTTGGGAGTAGTGCTGCTGGCCTGTTTCCAGTTTGCTTGGGCAGGCGCTTCAACTCTGCAGTATTTTTGCGATAAGCTTGTTCATGTGTAGCCTGAACTTTTCAGTTCTGCCTTGGGGTTGAAGGCTAGAGCCCTTTTGAACAATGAGTTGGGTGATTTTTTGCAATGCAATTTAAAGCATGCATGAACTTGCACAGTTTGAAATATCTTTTTATACTGCCCCCTTTGGTGATTATAGTGGAGTCATTTTGTGTGTTTTTTAATGGCATTATTCAGGTGACATTTTGTCATTAATGATGTTGGCAGTCTAATACACTGTGAAACCCTTGTTTCTTCTTTGCTCCCTAATTACTACTGGTCATCCATGGAAGCACCAATGGTATTTTTCCTGGCATGTCTTCTTCTTGGATACCAATGCAGCTAACTCTACCTCACGCCACTCACATGGGGTCAGAGGCAACACCAACACTCCTTGAGCTGATCCAATTCAAGCCAGGTTCATTCAAAGATCAACAGCAATAACATATCCAGGCTAGTGGATTTAAGCAGAGGAGTGGATCTCATAAATGTTTCTCTTTAACTGCTCAATAATCTCCCTCTTTCTCTCTGTTACTTACACACATCCTTTGCTTCTCAAAATGGCTATGTCCATTCTGACAATGTCTCTTTATTGCCTTCAGCATTAATGTATTGTACGATAACACAAGCAGAGAACTGTGACTTCTGCCTCAAAAAATCATAAAATAAAACTTGCAATAAAATGTAACAAAAATAAACATAAAAACATCAGGATGAAATAAAGAACATGCTAAATATAAAAATACTACCACATCAAGTGCAAACTGCTTCCACTCTTTTTACCAACTTGATAGTGCTGCAGTTCAAACCTGATGGATTATAAATATTTTTAAAACCTGAGGCACACGCTGTTTGTATCTGGTACACTATGCTTGTCTGGCAGCTGTCAAATATAATACATTTTACATTACATATTCTAAATACAACGCTATATGGTAAATTGCACTTTAGTATTTTCTATATGCAAACAATACATGTTTTAATGTATTCCCCTGTACTTAAAAGGTGCAGATAAAAGCACAAGTTCAAAAAATAAATGTACTGGATACATATAGAAAAATAAAACTTGAACTTGAAATATAAGCCAAAATGCATTTCAGTTTAGTGCAAAACAAGATAACTTACAGTTCCAGAATTCAGATATTTTTTCTTCTTCATTTTCTTTTTAGGGTTTAGCACCTGAAAGATATGATTTAAACATAAGAAACCATACTCCTTAAAACTGAACATTTCTGTAAAACTTTATATTAACAATGCTAATAAATAATAAACACAAGCTATAAAAGCAAAATGTTATTAAGTTTTACAACTCCCTATTGATGAAGCCATCACTGAAGAGACTGAACACTAAAAATGAAATCTTACACTATCCCTGGCATTTCGCAGTTTCTTTTACAGTGCTGCAAAAATTATTTTCCTTGATACCATAATTAACTGAGCAAATAAAATGTAATAAACCCATAAGGAATAAAATATTAAAGATCAAAATTTCTATGAGGATAAAATGAAGAAAATTAGGTGTTACATGTTAATGTAAATTAGAACCTTTATAGCAACTCTGAACAGAATAGTATAGCTTGCAAACAAGGATGGTTTATTATAGATATGTTGTATCAGTATTATGTGAAGACTGTATATATACATGAATATCGAATAGCATGAAAAAGTAAGTACACCTTTTATATTTCGAAAGTACTGTTCTCAGTTTGTTCTGTTTTAAAAGTTTATATGGTCATATTTGTCATGTGCATATGTCTCCAATGCTATGATTAAAGAGTTTAACAACCTCTAAACATTTGTTTTCCGTATCCAAAATAATTAACTTACCTCAAAACAGTTAGTGTTCATTAGTGGGGCACTGGATTTTCTGTTTAGGTATAGAGTGTTATCTCTTTGGTGGTTTTGGTATCTCTCTCAAATTACTTGACAATATCATAAACAGCAGTGTTTGAGACTATTAGTGGCATATAACCTCTATACATTGCTTTCATGGCTGTTTGTTAGAATCTTTTCATGATCAGATAGACATGTGAGCCTATCCATAGAGGAATGTGTATATAACACATATCACTGAAAGCATCCTTTTTGTAGTTTTCTTTGTTTCAGTGTTGCCTCTTGTAAATGTTGTATCACTGTAGTGTTCTTTTCCCAATGTTTGTAGGCAATGCTGTATATGGTCAATGTGCAGTCTCGTGTTTTTCACTAGAGGTGTTACAGAGACAAAATACCTCATCAAATAGGGTATTGTGTTATTTTGAGACTAGTGATATTTCCAGCGCTCTGACGCTTTTCAGAGATGCATTATAATAGGGGAAGCTGGTATTTCTGGCAGCTCATAATTATGTCTAGTGATTTGCTTTCACTATAACATGTCCTCTGCCTGCGACCTTGGGCCTGTTTTGTGATAGTAGGGTAGCGGTAAGTCATCCATACATAAACATTCAGTTTGTTCATCAATGACTACCATTCTTCATGTAGAAATGAGGCTTTTGCCAATATGAACAAGAGCAATGCAAACAGCCATTGGCTTTTTGTCACACTGCTACAAGGGAGTATGCCACTTTATATGAATCAGCTATTTTTAAGAAAGGCTGCTATAATCTCTTTCAAACTTGCCATTTTGTAAATTGAGTTGTGAATAAACAGATTTAAGTATCTTAAGTTCAATATTGACTTTGGGATTTTTTTTTGCTGATGTGAGTTGCCACAAGTTTGCAAATCAATGAAGAAGGGCTTTCTGCCAGGGTCAAATAGCCCACTGTTATCAGAAGCACAAGTAGGACACAGAACTACAGAACTACCTCCAGGCTTTTGCAAAATGAGCAATTTATTTTCCTGTGTCAGGTAGAAGAAATGAAAAAGAAGAATCAATCCACTGTGGCAACCCCTAACAGGAGCAGCCAAAAGAAGCAGCAGCTCTGGTTAATTTCTGGAAATATTCTGATGAAAACAGAAATAGAACGAAGAACATATAGTAGAAGACCAGAGAATGAAGAAGCAGGACCAAACCATGTGAGAAAAATTTATGGACATATTCTTGTGTTTCACATGTCCTTTAAGAGAGTCAAGAAATACAAATACAGCATATGACATTTAGCTAAAATTATTAACAGCAGTACTGTCTGAATTCAACAAGACCATCAACATTGGACTCACCTCATAGACATTAAACTGTGACTGGCCTCTCGATAGTTCTCTGTAACTTGTTGTAAACTCCCCTATAAAATCATGGCTATAAAAATAAATAAATAAATATATAGAAATACTGCATTACATAAAGTAAAATGGTACATATGAACAACTAATCAACATTAACTTTCTTGCCATGTTACAACTAACATAAATCCAGTTAGTACCTATAACATTAGCTTCCTGAAAACAGCTTCTCTTAAACACAGAAACTAACTAAAGTTATTAGGTAGCACCAAAGACGTTTTACATTTTGCACCTGGTACTAATTTTTACATACTTCATTCAGAAAGTTGTTTGTTAAGAGGGCATTGTTAACTAACCAGTAACTACATGGAAACAAATATAGAAAATGAATAAAAAAATATGTTTTTACAAAATAAACTATAACAAACAAACCGGTGTACATGTAGGCTTACCTTCCATCTCTATCCCAGTCATACACCTCTACCTTGATTGTTCTGGAAAAAAAAAAAGTTTTTTTTTTTTTTCATTAAAGTCAACTATAGCTCATTACAATCCTCAAAGTAAATAAATAAATATTATTGCATTCTAAAATGTGTAGTACTCTTAGTGAGAACATTTTATTTGATTGAAAACCCTTTGTTATGTCCAGAAATGTGCTTTTTTAAGAGTTGGGTACATAATTGATTACGTAACAGACAAGGTGGTGGGATTGGAATAAATGGGTATGGTTAACTGGTGGGTTATGGGGGAAAAAAAATTTGAAAAAGAATGCTTTGGGCCGAAACAGTGACTAATGGAGGATGGCTGAATTCATGTTACCACCTCCGAGCTGAGCCTGTTCCTAAATGACCCAGGACTGTCTCTGGCAGAGATGGATTGAGTCGTTTGAACTATATTTGGTGGCCCTTGATGTTCAGGAAATGGTGGATGCTAGGAAGAGGGTTGTGCTATTGCACTTGTGGAGTAGAGGGCCAGCAAAATCTTCCTGATGATGCAACCAAAGGCCCCTATGAATGTTAGCAGTATATTACAGCTCAAGCCACAGTTTCCTTATGCGTCATTTTCATTTTCGTCAAACAATTCAACAGCCAGGTGAGCTGATTACATTGTAAATTTTGCACCCTGCAAGTGAAATTACCCATGACCAGGGGTCTGCAACCTTCACTATCAAAAGAGCCATTTTGCTCCCTCTTCCTCCAAAGAAAAATAGTCTGGAGCCGCAAAACATAACACAGCTTATAAACTTTTAAAAGTTTTAATCTTTTTTTAGATTTTACATGTTACAACCACGGAATACAACAAACAGAAGTGCAGTGTGCATGTGTAGGCCTACTTTGAAATAAATGTAACTGAACTCTGCAGGCCTATTTGAGTCCTTCCTATACCTGTGTAAAATTAAAATAAAAACTAGCCCACTTTAATATAAATAAAACATTTAGCTGTAGCTTAGCAGCTTTAAAAAAGTAAACATAAAATTCCATTTCAGTGTGCTCTCATCCTCTTCAGGTTTCCCTCTCAGCCAGCAATCAACTGAAGAACCTGAACATACAAAAAAACCTACATCAGCTCCGGGTCTGAAATAAATGTGTTTTTTTTTTTTTTTTTTTTTTAAATATTAGCCTATTAAATGCTATTGTTCTCACCTGTTTAATGTGACTTCTGTTTCTGAAGTTCGCTGCAGATCATCTCTAGCACTTTGAGCTACTTTTTGTATGAAAATGTGCTATATAAATAAATGTTGTTGTTGTTCTATGTCGGGGCTATACGATGTGACTTTGACCTTCACACAGGACTGCAGGCTCATGTGTGAGGTGGGAGAGATATTTGGACTTTATGAAGTTCATTCTTGAGAAAACTTGCTCACATAAGTATGTTGAGCCAAAGATGGACAGGACTCCAAATGCATATTTTTTCATGTTCATATATGTTTCGGGAATGGCACTCCATGTATTGAAAACAAGTTTGTCGGGTTTGGGGAGGTTTTCAATATCAGTCCATTTGTGCTCTTTAGCGAGAGTAGCCTTCTGACGGGCGACTTCTTCAAGATCCGCTGTCAGGCATTTGAACTTGGACACCCATAAATCTTTATCCGCTATGCGGCCAGTTCAATTTCTAGATCGGGCTTACTTACTCCTGTGAATGCGGATGTGTTCAGCAGGGATGGGTCGATGTCCAGGGAAGGAGAGAGTGTTTTTTTTCTTTCTGAACTCACTGAATCTTTCTTTAAATGCAGCTTGCATTGCAATAATTGTACGGTGGAAATAATCACAATTTATGTGAATGTTCACTGCTTTGAATTCTCTCAGGGAGGGGAAGTGAGAGAGTGTACCTTTCTGTACATCTCTGACAAACACTGTCATCATGCGCTCAAACACCAAAACATTTAAAGTCAGAGAATAGATGCTCTGATATTTTTATGAAGGATTCTTTCATGTACAGTAATCCCTCGCTATATCGCGCTTCGCCTTTCGCGGCTTCACTCCATCGCGGATTTTATATGTAAGCATATTTAAATATATATCGCGGATTTTTCGCTGCTTCGCGGGTTTCTGCGGACAATGGGTCTTTTAATTTCTGGTACATGCTTCCTCAGTTGGTTTGCCCAGTTGATTTCATACAAGGGACGCTATTGGCAGATGGCTGAGAAGCTACCCAGCTTACTTTCTCTCTCTCTCTCTTGCGCTGACTTTCTGTGATCCTGACGTAGGGGGTGTGAGCAGGGGGGTTGTTCGCACACCTAGACGATACGGACGCTCGTCTAAAAATGCTGAAAGATTATCTTGAAGTTGCCATCTTTTGTGCAGCTGCTTTCTGAAACGACATGCTGCACGGAGCTTCGCATACTTAAAAGCTCGAAGGGCACGTATTGATTTGTGCTTGAAAAACAAACTCTGTCTCTCTCTCTTTATCTGCTCCTGACGGAGGGGGTGTAAGCTGCCGCCTTCAACAGCTTTGTGCCGCGGTGCTTCGCATACTTAAAAGCCAAACAGAGAGAAATGCAAACAAATCAATAGGGCTATCTCTGTGACATTCTCTGCTCCTGACACGCACTCCTTTGAAGAGGTAGATATGTTTGCATTCTTTTAATTGTGAGACGGAACTGTCATCTCTGTCTTGTCATGGAGCACAGTTTAAACTTTTGAAAAAGAGACAAATGTTTGTTTGCAGTGTTTGAAAAACGTTCCTCTCTCTCTACAACTTCCTGTGTTTCTGCGCAAATCTGTGACCCAAGCATGACAATATAAAAATAACCATATAAACATATGGTTTCTACTTCGCGGATTTTCTTATTTCGCGGGTGGCTCTGGAACGCAACCCCCGCGATGGAGGAGGGATTACTGTATTCTCCGTCTGTGAACGGCTTACCCCTCCTTACGATCTCTTGAGCTGCCACAAAACTAGCAGCTGTAGTTGACTGTGTAGAAGTGATCCACTTTTTGAAAGTATGTTTGCTCTGTTCAGCTTTCCGTTGCAGTTCCGAAATTGCTCTCTTTCGCTCATCTTCACTTGGGTATTTTTCAGTGAATGCTGAGTGCTTGTTTCGAAAATGTCTTTCAACGTTACATTTTTTGTTGTTCGATAATTTATCCCCACATATTAAGCACAACGGTAAGCCAGCGTCGTTGGCGGTGAAGGCAAATGCTTCTGTCCACGCAGAATTAAACTCTCTGTTCTCTTCTGGGATTTTTCATTTTTGGGATTTATTCATGGTTAGTGCAGGGGTCGCACACTCCAGAAGCCACCTGCAGGTAAAGGCGAGGGCTATAGACGTAGATGTGACGCATATTTTAGTTGACAAATTATAAATAAAAATTAGATGTTAAAGTGTATAACAGTAGTAGTAGTAAATAAACATTATATATATTACATATATTATATACAAATTAAATTAAGAAATTGCCGTTATTCATTTTCATGTTTTTTTTTTTTTTTTGGTCAAGGCCAAAAGGAGCCATTACAAGGAGGCTGAAGAGCCGCATGCGGCTCCAGAGCCGCGGGTTGCCGACCCCTGCCCATGACCAAATCATTGAGAAAACCAACTGCTATAAGCTATGTGTGAGGCTGCTGCTTGAATCTGATGACCACACTTTAGAGAAAACAGTGTCACTTGAAAAACAAACAGAAAACACTGTTGTAGATGCACAAAAGTAACAAGGGCCGCACACAGAGAATTTAAATCCAATTCCTGTGCACAAAGTCACAGCGCTGCTCAAACTCTGGGTCAAATCAGCATGATACGAGGGCAGGCAAAAAATGCCCTGCACATGGACAGCGATGCTGCTACTGTAACAAGCTCCTGGACCTATGACTGCATGCGAGCATCTGTGTGCTCACTTGGCAGAACCTATACATTTGGTGCAGTGGGACACACCGTTCTCAAAAGACTGCATCTACGTGGCGAGTGGTGTAGAAATCATACTCCTACTGGATAGTAGCACCAGGGTGTCGCTTTTAAATAAAACCACCTTTGACCGATTTTTTATTAACTTGTGCCTGTAAAACCAGCAGCTGTTCAAATTATAATGTCCTTGGTACAGTTACTTTACCTCTAAGTTACAAAAACTGAACCATTTCGGCAGTCTTTCCACATCACAATAGGGGGAGCTAACATAATGGGGTTTGATCTTTTCCATGCTTTATGCTTTACAGTCTCAGACTTAAAGGGTTGTCAAATTTTGCAAGTTGCAGACTCCTGGTTACAGGAACTTCCACCCTTGTTCACAGGCCTTGGCTGCGTTACAAGCTTTGTCCACAACGAGACAATTAACCCCAATGATTCAGTCCCTCCTTCGGACTCTGCTGGCACTGCAAGAGGAGGTCTCTATCTGGAATGCTGGACTCATTGAGGCAGTTGGCGCCTCACTCTGAATATCAAACCTTGTTATCACACGGAAAAAGAATGGCAAAATTCATCTTTGTATACATTTGAGAGAAGTTCATAAAGTCATAATCCCAAATACATATTCATGGCCTACAACAGAGGAGCTTACAAAGCAGTTCCAGGGCTCAGCTGTTTTCACCAAACTGGACCTCACACAGGGTTATTTACAAGTGAAGTTACATACCACTAACTGGGACCTGACTGCTTTAGTCTTTAACTTGGGGGTTTCCAGGTTCACATGAACGGCTTTTGGATTTCAAAAGATCATGCCACTATTACTGTCAAACATTCCTGGCGTGTCAATATACTGTATCTAGATGAAACTGTGGTCCTTGGCCCCTCTCAAAAACAACATGATGCACTACACCAGCTGCAGCAAATTACTACCTTTATTTTTTAACATATTACAACAGCTCCACTGAGGGCCTTTTTGAAAAAGAATGCTACATGATCTTGTACACATGCAATTCATGACATCAAACAACAGCTCACAAGGCAACCGACACTAGCTCATTTCAGCCTTGCTGTCCCTACTCTGGTCACATGTGATGGTATGGAGTGCCCAGGTTCTTTTGCCTCCCGTGCCCTCACAGAAGCTAAGCAAAAGTACTCATTGGGGGAGACAGAAACACTGGCTTGCCTGTGAACGCTGGCATATTTATTTTTATGGCCAACACTTTACCTTGTGTATTGACCAGCAGACATTAACCACTCTTCTGGGCGGTTCAGGTCATAAGCCACTCAGGCTCCTCCAGGGGGCGGATCGATTAAAACAGTACAACTTCAAACTACAGTCCACACCTGGCTCTGAAAGTACAGTTGATTTATTCTCTAGGGCTGGATTCATATGCTGCAGGTACAACTTAAGGGCACAGTTACAATAGAGGAATTATGTCAAGCCTCCCGTGATGATAAACTGCTCTGTCTGGTACGAAGATATACTGTGGAAGGATGGACAAAATCTGTGGGGCCAGTGCTTCTTCCCTTTTACTGCGTGCAAGATGAACTCTCTTGTTGGGAGGAGGTATGTGTTGCAAGGGGCCACCGAATCGTAATCCCACCCAGAAGCTAATGTGGGGGGCGGGTGGCAGGGGGAGTAGAAATGCATGAACCAAAGACTGAAAGCAGGCATCAAGGCATATTTAATGGAAGGAACAAGTTGTGATGATGCCCTCCACCTAACCCTGCTGCATACACAAGCTTCCCTGCATGCTACTACAGGCTTCTCCCCTACTTCTTTAATGATAGGCCGAGAAATAAAATTGCCTTTAACTTGACTAGCACCAAAGTCTAAACCTGGGCACCCAAACATCCACAAATGCAGCTAAAAAGTAATACAGGCACAGAACCGAATGAAACGTAATTATCACAGGGCAAAACATGAATAGTCACCCAGACTAGCTCTGTCTGAATGAGTAAGGAAAGCATGTAAATCGCAATAACAAGCTTAAGGTCAGATCCCATTCAAATTCTAAGGCACTTTCCAGCTTACAGATGAGTCCTGCTGGTGTGCTAACTGGCTGTGTGCAGTGTCATCACCTTCATCAGCCAGCACTACAACTTCAGAGACTTCTGTCCTCACTTGGTAGTCTCCTCCATCAGAAGCTACCTCTTTGGGGATATCTTCTCAGACTTCTCCTGCTTCTTCATAGAATTATCATCGCTCTAGAAGAGCTTGGGTTCCCCCACGTTGGCTCTGTGACTATGCAACATAAGGTTAAGAAGAAAGTTGGATTGGGGGGGTGTGGAGGCGGAGTGGGAGTGCGTGCGCGCGCATGCATGTGTGTGTGTATGTGTGTGTGTGTTATGTCCAGAATTGAATCCTGCGTTTCTTCAATAGTTGGGAACATAGTTGATTACGTAAAAGACAAGGTGGCGGGATTGGAATAAGGGCATGTATTTAACTGGGGGGTTGTAGGAAAAAGAAAAAAAGGAAGAATGTTTTGAATCAAAACAGTGACTAATGAGTTATTTCTTTGGGCAATTGTGACACAGGAAATTGTAAAGTGCAAATGTGCTCTTATTTTCAATGGTGTCCAAAGAAACAAAAGTGCTGTGCAGTTCTTCCAATAAATAAGTCAATAAATAATCAGTCCTCTTAAACCCTAAGCGAGGGTTCAAAAATGTTTAAAAAAATCTTTTGCCACAGCACAGAGGTGAACTACAGTACACCACACACTGACACAAACAATGCCTCATTTCCAAGAGATGAGTGTAAACTTCACACTTATAGTGATCACATTGTTATAGTATCTACAGTATACTTTTAATCTGGGTATGAAATCATATGTGGGATGTTTCATAAATCGTCACTAAAAAAATTGAAACAAATCAGTAATTATTCTGTAGAAGGAATAAAGGTCTTGGCCAGTTGATTTCAATCAATCCATTGAACCCACACTCCAAATAAACAAACACAAGTGATGGGCTGAAAACCAGAAAGCCATCACTCTGCTTGTCTGAATTTTGTGTCCTCTCCATATATGTCCTCTCATACTTCACAAAGGAACAGCACATATATGCAAGTGACATATCAGTACTTACAGCAGATTCTCCAAATCACAACATGCCCAAGCACTTTATTGTATGACGTATCGATCATGAGATATTATCCAAAGAAAAGGAGTTGGGAAGCGATGACTGGCACCTACCATCTTGCATTTCTGTGGGTTGGGGGAATTAACTCTGGCTTAGTGGATCATACCACCACAAACTATTGGATAGAGGAGACTGTGACGTTTCCAAGACAAGTAACAAAACCATGTTTGAATAAATGGACCTAGCCCAGGTGTGCATAACGGACTCCCGTCACACCGTGCACATCTGAATTTTCATGTGTTCTCACTTATTACTTCACAAAACAACAATGAATATAGCTCTGGCTCAGTGCGTCATACCATCGCAAGCTTCATACTGTTGTATAGCTGCGATGGAGATGTTTCCAGCGAAACATGACCATGTTTGAAAAAGTGAGAGAGCCAAGGGCGCGCATAATAATTGAAAATGTGTGATATTTGTGTGTGTGTACATATATGATAAATAAACGTTTGTGTGTGTACAGTGGGGCAAAAAAGTATTTAGTCAGCCACCAATTGTGCAAGTTCTCCCACTTAAAAAGATGAGAGAGGCCTGTAATTTTCATCATAGGTATACCTCAACTATGAGAGACAAAATGAGAAAAAAAAATCCAGAAAATCACATTGTCTGATTTTTAAAGAATTTATTTGCAAATTATGGTGGAAAATAAGTATTTGGTCACCTACAAACAAGCAAGATTTCTGGCTCTCACAGACCTGTAACTTCTTCTGTAAGAGGCTCCTCTATCCTCCACTCGTTACCTGTATTAATGGCACCTGTTTGAACTCGTTATCAATATAAAAGACACCTGTCCACAACCTCAAACAGTCACACTCCAAACTCCACTATGGCCAAGACCAAAGAGCTGTCAAAGGACACCAGAAACAAAATTGTAGACCTGCACCAGGCTGGGAAGACTGAATCTGCAATAGGTAAGCAGCTTGGTGTGAAGAAATCAACTGTGGGAGCAATTATTAGAAAATGGAAGACATACAAGACCACTGATAATCTCCCTCGATCTGGGGCTCTACGCAAGATCTCACCCCATGGGGTCAAAATGATCATAAGAACGGTGAGCAAAAATCCCAGAACCACACGGGGGGACCTAGTGAATGACCTGCAGAGAGATGGGACCAAAGTAACAAAGGCTACCATCAGTAACACACTACGCCGCCAGGGACTCAAATTCTGCAGTGCCAGACGTGTCCCCCTGCTTAAGCCAGTACATGTGCAGGCCCGTCTGAAGTTTGCTAGAGAGCATTTGGATGATCCAGAAGAGGACTGGGAGAATGTCATATGGTCAGATGAAAAAAACTCTACTCGTCGTGTTTGGAGGAGAAAGAATGCTGAGTTGCATCCAAAGAACACCATACCTACTGTAAAGCATGGGGGTGGAAACATCATGCTTTGGGGCTGTTTTTCTGCAAAGGGAGCAGGACGACTGATCCATGTAAAGGAAAGAATGAATGGGGCCATGTATCGTCAGATTTTGAGTGAAAACCTCCTTCCATCAGCAAGGGCATTGAAGATGAAACGTGGCTGGGTCTTTCAGCATGACAATGATCCCAAACACACCGCCCGGGTAATGAAGCAGTGGCTTCATAAGAAGCATTTCAAGGTCCTGGAGTGGCCTAGCCAGTCTCCAGATCTCAACCCCATAGAAAATCTTTGGAGGGAGTTGAAAGTCCGTGTTGCCCAGTGACAGCCCCAAAATATCATTGCTCTAGAAGAGATCTGCAAGGAGGAATGGGCCAAAATACTAGCAACAGTGTGTGAAAACCTTGTGAAGACTTACAGAAAACGTTTGACCTCTGTCATTGCCATCAAAGGGTATATAACAAAGTATTGAGATGAACTTTTGTTATTGACCAAATACTTTTTTTCCACCATAATTTGTAAATAAATTCTTCAAAAATCAGACAATGTGATTTTCTGGATTTTTGTTTCTCATTTTGTCTGTCATAGTTGAGGTATACCTATGATGAAAATTACAGGCCTCTCTCATCTTTTAAGTGGGAGAACTTGCACAATTGGTGGCTGACTAAATTCTTTTTTGCCCCACTGTATATACCGTAACAAAGCACTCAATATCTTCAGGTATATTTTACAAGGTACAGTGATACAGATAAATCAGGGTTGGCTGCAGTACGCTATATGCAAACCTGTCCTTGGTGTTGGTATGTCGGCAGTGTTGCCAGTCTGTAAAGATTCTAGGCCATAAATGCTGTTTTTGAACCTATGCCATGTACAAAAGACAGGAGCTTAAAGGGGACAGTTTATTGACTGTTTATTCAGTATTTTTATGGTAATAACTCATAATTAGTTTATTTCCATACTCTTTTTGTATACAGTATAAAACATATCCTTATAAAACTTATTTGCATGGCCAGACAATCATAAGAAATCCTTCTCCATTGTCTTGGTATAGTAGCAGAGATATGGACAAACGGCTGAAGACAGTTTAATCTGACTTTTGTCATTGTTGTGGTTTCTTTTCTGCTGGTTGGGTTTTTAAAATGATTTGGGCTACTTGGTCTTGAAAAACTGGCCATGTTTCTGGCTAGGCCTATGATAGGGACCTTATGATAATGCACAGGATAAGTATGTGTGGGGTGTATGTCATGATCAGAACAAAAACTCTAGATTAACAAATGGTTGTTGCCCATGAGGTGCAACAGGCAGGCAGGGAAGACACAAAAAGCAGCAAGCATTTAAGTATATGGGACTGTTGCAGAGACAAACGGGAACTGAGCAGTTGCTCATAGTGGGAATCAGCTAGCCAGCCAGGAAAAAAACAACAGGATTGCAGCTACTTAAGATGCATATGTACAGTATGTTATGCTCAACAACAATGTACTGTACCCACACAATATTTCTGTGGCATACCACAGTCACATGATTGAAGGAGCAGTGGAAAAAAAAAGTAGTTGGCTATTCGTTTTCCTCGAAAACTGTACACCTTAGTATCTTTGAAAAAACCTCCAGCGGAGTTTCACAAGTGATTTCTTTTGATCTGAATATTTTCTTGGCTTAGTTTCATCCTTTTACATTGCCTTTTTTCTTTTTTGGAATGATCACGTATGGTGTCCTGTTCTATGATGTGATGTGATTCTTTTGGATTGTGGACCATATCAACAGCAATTACTGTTTTGCCACCCTTTTTTACCTCCTCTGCTTTTGACTTGCTCTAATCCGTTCTCTTACAATGAGAAGTGAAACCTGCCAAGCTTGATGCTGCTTTGTCTTGCTTACTGTACAGATGAGGAATCTGCAGATGGTGGGGTATGCTCTGGTTTTGAAAGCATCTGAAAGCATGGTTGAGCAGCATTAAACTGACAGCTGCCAAAAAGCCACTTGGCTAAGATGTGTAGCTGTGCTACTGAGGAGTGAGAACTTCAACTCCCAGCAGTCCCTGTAGTGGCTCTGATTGATCATCTACTGAAGGTGCAGGGGCTGCTGGGGACAAGGAGGCCAACACATCATTTAAAAGGAGGCCAGTTATGCAGAGAGAGAGAGGAAAGTCTTTTGTTGTTTCATGTCTGGAGTTGCCTGTCTGTTTGCCTTCTTGTTTACTACCTGTGGATTCTTGTTTAGTTCTGGATCGCTTCCTGTTTCGGTGTATGGACTGTCTTGTGTCTTCCTGCTGCATGAGGACTGTATGAGGATTTGTTGTCGACCTGCAAAGAAAGGAGTGCTCCTGATCCCATTCACATGTCATCAACTCCTCAGGAAATAATGGTAGGGCTGTTCTTTACATTCACATACAGCATGCTGATCTCTGGACTATCTACCTCCATCATTTCATTACATCAGTTGTCATTTTTCATGGACTTCATTGTGTATGGTTTTAGTTATTTGTTTGTTGTTATTGAATTTGTGTTTATTTTATATCAACATAAAGTGAACTGGGGTGGGATTGTTGTAGTTTGTATAGTTATATTTAATTTATTATTGTTTAATAAAGTCTTTAATTTCCATTTGATTACCAGTTGCTTCTTTGTCTCTGTGAGGGAGTGTGTGTGAGTCGGGCCAAGGCTGGGTGCGATCCTGGGATCCCCACAAAAAAAATAAATAAATCACTGTCAAAGGCGGTGAGAATCTTAACTGGGTTTTTTATTCTGCTACAGATTGATGATACATAAAGAAACACAAATAGCACCTAAAAAGACCAGGATTCAAAGCAGCTAGTAACATTCAAGGTAAATTCAAGCTGGAGACTTGTCTGCCCCTTAGAAGATATGGCCAGAAATACAGAAACAATGCATATAAATCATTAATTACATTTTTTTTCTGCACCTTTTCTCTGGGTCATTTCTATAAAATACACTTTTATTAGTGGATGTAATTTTTGCAGCCTGGAAAGGGGTCTGAAGACAGTTTGAGGTTTGACATGCAATCTGTAGTTAATTTTTCACTATAACTTAGTGAAGCGTAGTGGTTACGATCTCTACAATTCTATTAATTGCTTTAAAGAAGGTGATATTACTATGTCCATACTTTACTTTGTGATAAGCCACTAAAACAGAAATATGGAACCATTCAAAAACAAGTGCAAAAACAATGACCACTATTGGTAAACAATCCAGACACTGTAAGCTTTGTTATAATTTCAGAAATCTGAATGCAGAAACAGGAAATCAAGCACAGCAAGCACACTTATGGCAATAATCAAAGAAATAAACAAAAGCAATGGTTTCTATATGAGTGACTGGTTGCAGTGAAAACCTGTAAACACACTGACCCTTTGACAACTGACTCTGAAGCTCCAGAACAGACAAAAAAGGCTTTAGCCTGTGATGAATAAGAAGATCCTTGCTTTTTCACAATGCTGGAATATTGTACTGCATTTTGACTTCTACCTTTCTATTCTAAGACTTATACAAGCTTCCCCACTGCTGCCACTGTGGACACTAAAAAAGGCTCATTGTAATTTGATTCTTTATACTACAGAGAGCCTTGTTTCCCAGCAGCACTGCTTAGTGTGCAGCCTACAGTTATCAAATAAATACTTGCACAAACATTTCTGGTCTCCACTAGGGATTTTGCTGCCTCGGTAATATACAATATTCTTCTGTGGTTCCAATCTGACACCTGTCCTAACTAAAGTAAACCAGACTGAGCCTTAACTGCTCTGGTAGTGTGAATGCTGTCTATTGGCTCAGTTCATATTTCTGTCTGTTACATTTTTAATACTGTGCTGTAGTTCTCGTTTTAGGAACTGCTCTGTGCCTGCTAAAGTACCTGAGGCAATTAACAATGAAATGTACCTTGATGCTGAAGAAAACAGACAGCTAAATGATTGCTTCTGAATATCCACCATGAGAATATATTTGTTTGTTTGTTTGTTATTTTATTAAAATGTATTGAAATATCATTGTTGAGTATTTTTATTATCATCTTTGGAAAACTTTAATTTTAGCAAGTGATTACTGATGTATACTGTAGCATTGTTCCAAATTTCCTCATTTTAAGGGAGAACATTTGAAACACAAATGCTTCATTAGAATGACTTCCAATTAATTTTATACATATAGTTGGAGGTTAAAATAATAAACTAACACAGGGTTTGTTTATAATATACTCCGTATTACTCCAGCATACCTTGTACTGGACCCTATATTGGAAAAAAAAAATCTTATGGGATAACTGGGCAAATAGCTAACCAACATCTTGAACAACTGAATGGACTCCTCATGTATATAAAAACCTCTTTCCTTTTAACACGAAGTTCAGAAATGAATGGCTGGAGAGATTAACAAATGGTTGGAAGGATGGATAGGTATTCTGTATTAGTTAACTAGAAAATTAGTAATAGAAGCCAAAAGTTTAATCAGTGTCAAATCGGCACTGAGCTCACAGTTGTTTCATTGCTTAAGATCACTCCTCACTCCTTGTCAGTGTGACAAACATGTAAAACAGAGCCTGGCAAAGCACTGCTTCATTTTCAAATAAACCTTTTACAGTATGCAGCATTTAATTTGTAAAAGCTGACATTTTTATATGTTCTTCCCAGAGGAATACTATGTAATCAGCACATTTTTAACAAACTGGGCAAATTTGTCTATTGCTTTACAGAGAATGCATGCAGTTATTTATTTTCATATACGATACTTGAAGATAAGCAAGCTTCACATTTTATAATTGAATAAAATATAACACAATAGGCAAAAAATGTGAAATAATTTTGCCAGGCTTTGTTAAATCTATATTTTTAGGTGATAATTTAAAAGCATAGTACAGGAAAGTGGATAGACAATGATTTGTTGTTTATTTAGGCTTTGTTTAGAACACAAGGGTGAACATGCAGTTCATTGTCTAATTTGCCAGAACCCTACATTTATTAATGTAAAACAAAAATGATTTGTAAAACCAGATAATTGATTTGAAATGTATTCTTGTGTGGTTTGTGAAGTGATGATGTACTCTCTGAAAGGAGCTGTAAGCAATAAAGTTTGTTTCCATCTGCTAAAAGCCAATTACAACTGGGAGCTTGTACTTTATCATGATAGTGCTACTACACAGCATTTTCAATCAAAACTATGAATTTTCTTACATTGTTAATACATGAAGCCTAGTTCATTGCCAGCTTTAAATTGTTAGAGCATGAACGACTGCTAAAATATGCATAAGTGTGCCTCAAGATAGATGGCATCCCATTAAAAGATGATTACTTCCAGCACCCAATAACATCAGAAAAAGCATTGGCTCATATGACCTACTGGATAAAAAGAAAGTTCAGAAAACTGATTCACTGATGACTAATAGGGAACTACAGTGACAAGAGTGATTTGCAAACCATTTTAGAACTGAAATCACCAAGTGTACAAGAGTGCTGTTACAATGCAAGAGCTAATTATTTGAAGTTTGGTAAAATTACACATTTTAAAATGTCAAAAACCACATTAGACACCTTATGGTGCAAACAGTGCCAACTACTTAATAACGTGTGATCTGTTTATATGAATGACTGCAACGGGCTGCTATTCTCAGCTGTACCTAACATACACAATTATACGACACAGGTTTTCAGAGTTCTCTGAGTATCTCTAGCTCCTGTACATGCAGATTAGTGTAGATGTCTGGCAGAAAGGCCAAGAAAAGTTTTTCTACCCTGCAATATTTATTTAGTTTGAATTATTGATTAGTGCCTTGCTCTGAGGAAGTGAACGTTAATTGAGTTGTGTATTAATTAACACAGAAGTAGCGAGTATAGGAGATATTTACTGGAATCTGTCTCTACTCAAGCGATAGATAGGTTTTTGGCTTGCCAGCACTCTGAAGAAAATCTTCGTGGAACAGACTTAACACTACAATGATACACAATGTGATTTAATTCTTCATTAACACATTTAACACATTTAAACTGCTCTTGATGTTTTTAGCTTTGTTGTGTTTTGCACCACAAGCATTTTATTCATTTTCCCAATTTGTGCCATGTCAGAACTTACAGGAAACAAAGGGGAGGAGCTGCTTTAAAATGGTTCAGCACTCAGAATGGTGGCTCAGAGCTTTTTTTTCAGGAGGGAACCAGAAGTGCACAACACAAGACATGGCCAAGAAAAAGTGCCTAGAAAAGGAGGGGAGCCAACACAGAAGAGGGGATAGAATTGAGAAACATAATAGATGGTGAGCTGAGGAAAAAAAAATGTCAGTTAGCTACAGTCACCAAGAAAATCAGTGCTGTCTAAGAGGCTTCTACAGGGATACAGGTGGGAGTGAGATTTACCCGATAGGTGATCAGCTAAAGTGTAGATGCTCATAATTTTAAAATACAATTGAAATAAATGTAACCACCATGCCTAGCACTTGTTCTTCTTTACTCCTGATTCACAGAATGCCTCTTTATGATCACACTAAGTTTTAACCTTGGAATTATACACAATGGGCGTGTCGTGATAAAAGCGATAGTTATGTTGTGAAACTCTCCATTCATTTTGCCTGTCACTGTCTGAGAGTTGCAGTGCTGATCTCTGAAATTCAGGCTGTAATTCTGAGTGACGTAAAACAAATGTACAATAAATATACATTTTACATAAAAATAAAAGTTAACATACAATATATTGACATTAAAAAAACAACAAAACTGTCTTCATGTTACAGTGTTTACCTGTTGTTGAAATGCTTGAGGAATTTAGTGTTATTCAGAACACTGAACTTATTATTATTTTTATAAAAGTAAACCATGTATGAGACTGGTTTTCAGCTTTGACTATTTTCGGCATAGAACACTTTAAGATTTTGTCTCATTTTCATTTTTGACCAAAACAAAAAAACACCTTTGGTCAATATCTAGATTATGTACATGTTACATGGTATGATGGATTCTAATATTGCTATTTTTTCATTTTAAATCTATTCAATCTATTGTGTTTGTCCACCAAAAGAAGCTGAAAACTAGTATTCTTTATAAGGATTGAATTTTTTTTTAAACTCCCATTTACATGAAGAGAAAAGTTGGTTAACATGTTAGCAGTCTGAGAATAAAACTGAAATGTCACATTAATGGTTAAGGAAGGTCAGAAAATAAAGGAGAAATCAAGGCTATAGTAGATATGAACCTTTGTTTGAACAGAGGAACACAGCTCATGTACCAATGAAAATACTGACTCTGTCAAAGGAAGGATTTTTCCATCAAACAGAATGACAAGCATATCTGAAAAAATTAGGCATGTCATTTCATGACAACATGCTTCACTCAGACATGGAGACTTATGGAAAAATAGCTCAATGGGATGACCTGAGACATCCTGGAGTTTGTTTTTTTGTATTGTTTGAACCTATGACTGACTTTTTCACTGTTGGGAAATTAGTTTGGTCTCATTTATTTTGCTTGCATTTATTATTTGTAGCCTTGTGAATCAATGGAGTCGCCAATATGTGCTGTAGGCATGCTTGCAGATAATCTGTTTCCTCTTTGTCATTTTTGTACTGTGTGATATGTAAGCAAACCAAAAGCTACCCTTTCTAGTTTAACTGAACAACTAGGCCTCTGTAGACCTTGTGGTCTTTGCATTTGTCTTGCCTTTAAAGGAAATTGAAGTCTTTTGAGACTTTGCATTTCAGTAATTTCTTTCACAAAGCTGAAATGTAATTTTTATGGACAGAAAATAATTTCATCCACAACAGTTACTCCCAATGGATATAATGCAAAGATGGTTAACAGTTCATTAATAAGACCATCCCCCTGTAATATAAAAGAATCCTGTAAATGTTCAGCTTAGCAATTTGTTAACTGCCTGGAACGTTATTATACATTTTTGCTAAAAAAAGAAATAGAACACAGATTTAAATGATTTAAGATATGGATCATCACACTCAGATTTTGACAGAATCACATCCAGAAAAATAAGAGAGATATCATAATTAAAGGTGGTCTTCCCACATCACTATGAAACTGGTGTTATCAAAAAACAAAAAAATAGTTGTATCATGTAATCCTGGAATATGTGTATGTAGAAGCTCAACCACATTACTAAAACAGAAGGCAGGGCCCCAATGCATTACAACTGCTTGCAAGCTTGCAGCAAAAACAGTCAATGCTACAACACTTGCGCAAAAGTATTACAAGTGTAGCAAAGCTATAATGAACAAACTGCCATATTTTTTTTTAAAACTGAAGGTAATTGTTAATTGTTTTACTTTATTGTGCAAGGTCATGCAAAAAAGCAAAATGGGTTGGGTGGAACTGGTATTGTTAGAAGAACTATAGCTTTCCTGAATGAAAATGTGTAATTCAAACAGAAGCCTGAGGGTGTACTCACTTGAAAAGTGTTAATTGTGAAAGATGAAATCAGGTAAGTGCACTGCATACTCATTAAGAAGTGGTATCATGGGCGTATTTTGTATTTAAGCTCACTGCATTGACAATCTGCACAACAACTCTGAACTAAGCATGAAAAACTCTGGTTCACAGCTTTTGCTGTTTCTCTTAGAAGATTCTTCTAAATAGCTAGAAACGTCAAAAATATAAAGATATATGAAAATTATTTCAAATCTTATCTTGTTTTATTTGTGCTTCATTTGCTGCAAAATGAGGCTTCGGTTGGATTTGATTTATTGTTAAGATACCTCAGTTTCAAGAAATATAACATAGTATACTTGATTCAGCAGACCACAAGAAAAATATTTAAATTTTTTTATTGTTTCATCTCTGGAGATTTGTGACACAGGGAAGATGTAAAACTCTTTTCTAATAGATAAATGATAGCTATAATGAATTAATCCAGTTTGTAACTGGAAGTAGGTGCTTGATACTACTGTTGATCTACTAGTGCAGAAACCAGATAATTATATTAACTTTTGATAATAAAAACTTCATGAAAATATCAAAGTTTAATGTCAGAATACCCTGCATGGATGATTTAACAGACAGACAGACAGACAGACAGACAGACAGACAGACAGACAGACAGACAGACAGACAGACAGATAGATAGATAGATAGATAGATAGATAGATAGATAGATAGATAGATACTTTATTAATCCCAATGGGAAATTCACATTTTCCAGCAGCAGCATACTGATACAATAAATAATATTAAAAATATGATAATAATGCAGGTGAAAAAAAGACAATAGCTTTGTATAATGTTAAATGTTAACATTTACCCCCCAGGTAGAATTGAAGAGTCGCATAGTTTGGGGGAGGAACGATCTTCTCAATCTGTCTGTGGAGCAGGACAGTGAGAGCAGTCTGTCACTGAAGCTGCTCTTCTGTCTGGAGATGATACTATTTAGTGGATGCAGTGGATTCTCCATAATTGATAGGAGCCTGCTGAGCGCCCTTCGCTCTGCCACAGATGTTAAACTGTCCAGCTCCATGCCAACAATAGAGCCTGCCTTCCTCACCAGTTTGTCCAGGCGTGAGGCGTCTTTCCACTTAATGCTGCCTCCCCAGCACACCACCGCGTAGAAGAGGGCGCTCGCCACAACTGTCTGATAGAACATCTGCAGCATGTTATTGCAGATGTTGAAGGACGCCAGCCTTCTAATGAAGTATAGTCGGCTCTGTCCTTTCTTGCACAGTGCATCAGTTTTGGCAGTCCAGTCTAATTTATTATCCAGCTGCACTCCCAGATATTTATAGGTCTGCACCATCTGCACACAGTCACCTTTGATGATCACGGTGTCCATGAGGGGTCTGGGCCTCCTAAAATCCACCACCAGCTCCTTGGTTTTGCTGGTGTTCAGTTGTAGGTGGTTTGAGTCGCACCATTTAACAAAGTCATTGATTAGGTCCCTGTACTCATCCTCCAGCCCATTCCTGATGCAGCCCACGATAGCAGTGTCATCAGATACGAGATATCTCTGAATCATTGACATTACCAGAGCATATTTCAAACACCAGAGACACAAGCGAGAACAAGCTGTTTGTTGTAATACAGTATATGAAGCCTAAGTGTCTTAATGTTTAATGGATAGAATGATGAAATTACACTTCAATACAACTTGCCTTGTTAGAGAGTATACTAAACCCACAAAACAAATATACAGGGGATACCGGGTCATAAACAGTCTTTGGTACTGCATAGCACTGCATGGGATCCTGAATGCAACATGCATCATCATATGGTAAAGAAAATCTGAAACAGATTAAGCATTTGGCAATAAAATTGGTACACTATTCAGGCTCTGCATTACAATCTGTCATTTTAATGAAAAAATACTTTAGACAGATACCAGGGTGCGATCTTTGGGTGTTGATGCAGTAGGAAGCTTCAGCAACATGAAAAGAAATTTGTTATAGCAAATAAACAAGTAGTCCCTTCAGTTCTTACAGTTTTATTACATTACTCTAACAATTAACCCTAAACCCTCTAACAATGTTGCAAAAAACAAATAATGCTACCCAAAGGTCACAAAAAGATTTCTGATATTACAAACTTTTTCAAGTTTCCCTATTTCAAATGCTCAAATCCTATTTCAACTTTTGGTGGTTTTGTGTCCTTGCGCTCAGAGCATACTCTCTTTTCTCTATCGTAAAAGCCTTGCCTGACAGAGCATAGCCAAATACAAGTAAAAGTCATGAACAAGTATAAAAGATGCTTATTAATAGAAAACACTATTTCCTAGGGTTATTGTGCCAAGGAGATTTGTCAGGTATTATGACAGGCTTTCTTGAGATCAACTGAAAAAAGTAAAAAAAAAAAAAAACAGATTAACTATCTAAGAGGTAGAATGAACAAGGAGATACTGGGAAAATGGAAACAGAAAATAGAATGAAAAATGTAGAAAAAAATGAGCTGAGCAACAAACCATTTCATGAAAATGTAACCAGATTTTAAAGCTTATATATTCTAAATAGTACTTGTGAAATGTTCATCATCATCCTCAAAAATTAAAGAGTTATTTTCTGGGTTTACCCAGGTTAGCCAGTTGCCCCCTCCTCTGCCCCCACCAATCATTTGTCTCTACTCTCTGCAGTCCTTGGCATCCTTACTTATTAGACTAAACACAATTCTGAAACAATTGCATTTGTGTATGTCAATATGCAATAAAGAGCCCTGCAGGAGTCTGAATATAGACTGTATGTTTTGCCTTATTATAACACTAGGATATCAGTAAATAAAATATATTTCTTTTTCATAGCCCTGCATTGTTTTCAGAGATATAAGCAAGTGTAATTGGTCAGGTCTTTAAAAATATTTTGTTTTCAAACTTGCTGCTTTTGAATTAAAGTTTTACCCAAATAAGTGTTTACAACTTACTGTATTTAATGGGTTAATAAGGTCCACAGTCACAAACAGGGGAGGTCTGCTTTGGGTTACCAGCCTCAACGTCGTGCTGACTGCATATGTCTATGTAATCCTTACCAGTACATTTCAGTGGCTACAGATACCTCAATGCTACAGTAGCATCTTCTCAAGGTGTTCATAAAGAATGACTAAAGCTGGCACCCTACCAGTTATGCAGCATGATTCCATTAGCACAGGCCTCCACAAAATGCCATTTCTGCTCAAATTATTCATAAGAGTACAACCATCCCCATTACACAAATCATTGACTAATTATGTGCTTTTTCTCTATGAATTTCCTTGTGCTGTCATCTTAAAATAGTATATGTTCATAGACAGGTAGACAGATATACCATAATAATAATAATAATAATTTATAAATTAACAATTTTATTTAATAAGTTTCATAAAGGAACACTGAAAAGAATAATTTTATTCTTTCTTTAGAAGAAATCACTGTGAGTTTTTATTTTAGTTAAATCAATAGGCTGAAAATCAAAGCAAACTGAAAAATAAACTATTAAAACTATTCCTTCAGTCTATTCATAGTTACACACTTCTGTTAATAGCCTAAGTTTAAAAGAGCACTCAAGATTTCTCTTCTATACAGTTTATGATGATTGCTATGAGAGAAAAAAAATACTGAATGTTACAAGAAGCCAAGCATCCTTTATTGAAACATTAACAAAAAGAAAATCTCAAAAATAGTTAAAATGGATTTTTCAGCTACAAAATCATGCTCTGCACTTGTCTGCTCCACTTCATCCCAAAAGCTCTCTATTAGGGTGAAATCTAGGGACTGCACAGGCCATTAGAGTAAACTAAAGCCTCTATATCATGTTTGTCAGACCTGCTTTGAATGATGCATTCTTTGTGAAATGTTGCATTATTCTTCTAGATGTATATCTCTCTATTATAAAAAAAAATCTTGGGAGGAAAACGAGACGTGATTTTCTCGGAAGACACTTTGTCACGCGAGACAAGGCAGTGAGACAAAAGGACAGCTGCTGTACAGGATTTTAAATGAACGGCGTGCAGCGCGACAAGCAGAACACGCAGCTCGCCAGCAGCAGCAGCAGCAAGCCAGCAGATGATCCGACTAAATCTCCTTAGCATGCGTTCAGCCCCCCCTTCACAACACGAGTGGCAGAGACGCAAAGTGGCAAAAGGACAGCTGCTGTACAGGCTTTTAAATGATCGACGCACAATGTAACAAGCAGAACATGCAGCTCACATGCAGCAGCAGCAAGACAGCAGCTGATCCGACTGCATCTTCTTAGCATGCGTTCAGCAACCCTAAACCATCCCCCCCCCGCAAACACACCGCGAGCAGTGTTATACATCCCGCAAGAAATAGATTTAACCACGCCCGGGGCCAAAAATAAAGGACAAAGAGTAGATGACAAAGTAGAACATCGTAAAGAATTCAAAAATATTGGTTCTTTCTTTTTCTTTCAATGAAGTTTGCTGATACAGTTGTGGTCTTCTTGGTATTATTCTGTCAGGGAGACCTCAAGATTACCCCCCTATTGATCACTATAATCAATGTGTCTGTACATTTCAAAATTCAATTTAATGTTATTAGTGTGAATGTACAGTATTCCAGCTTGTTTTTCTCCCTGTGCAGTTGAGAATTTGCCATGAATTACCAAAAGCCTAAGTAAAAAAAAATGCAATATTATGCTGTCCATCCATTTATTTGATAAAGCCAGTTTTATACTCACAGACAGCAGACATACAATGCAACAACCAACCATGAACACGGCATCCAGTTCATTGTGGAGTGCACTCATACAGTTTACTTTAAGAAAAATAATATTCATAACCTAGACTAGTGGTCCCCAACCTGTGATATATCAAGAGTTATGAGGTGGTATATCATTCATGAGGAAACACCAAAAATTAAATGGCAGGTGTGGCAAGTGTGAGTGAAGGAAGAAGAGTCAGAAAGAGAAAAGCTGATGCATTTACTGTGACACCTCAAAAAGTGTAAAAATCATGCTGTGTTTTCAATCCAAAACTGAAAACATCTTTATTGAACTGAAAACCAGTGAAACAAAGAACCAAAGTTTACAGCATGGCACCCACAGCATCACACATCAGTGAAAGTATGCTCATACTGTACATAGTAGTGATGCAAATGACATGGTAACACTTACTTTTTAAGATTTCAATAGAATGCAAAGAATATAGTAGTCATGAAATAAAAAACCAAAAAGAATAGGTAGAAGTGTAATCAAAAACCAGACAAAGCTCAGAATACCAAAAGAAGAACTGTCTGTGACAGCCGGAACACATAAAACAAGAATGTATTCAAAGCCCAGGAAATGGATGCCTCAGCTGTATTGACTGCTTTATAACCTGGGATGCCGTGGGACTAGGAATTGATAAATTGATTTACAGCTTGGAAAAGGAGAAAATGTCAGAATGTACTAAAAGGTCCAAAACTGTAATCAAAATCATCCATCATATTGACAACCAGCCAATGCTGATGGACCATACTGTATGTGAGGAAGATTGGAAACACTTCCGGGGCAGATACCACAATTCTCTGTCTCTCTTGGGCTAGTGATCTTGCTTGTTGTCTTATAGGATCCACCATGCTCAAACAGCTGCTGCCTTCCTACACTATAATGTGCTCTCTTCTTGCTAGACTCACTCCTACTCATCTTTCTCTCTGTTGGCGGTCTCATATTTTATAGTGTTATATGAACATTTGGAAGTTTCCAGTTAGATTAACAGAATGACCCAATATGTATAGTTAAATAAAGACACTTCAATTCATTATACAGGTCAAATCCCATTATAATTAATTACCAAAGTAATGAAATTTTCAGAATAACAAAAACTTTTTGTTCGCCTGGACAAACATTCATACAACATCATGTTAAATGGATTTTCATTTTAACTAAATGTAAATTTCAGTATAACTAACACGTTCTCAACCGAAAATGGCCACCGAAGATAATAATGCGATGCAAAATATACATAACTAGGGGGCTCCACCCCCTGCTCGCTTCGCTCGCCAACCCCTGGTCTTGGGTAACCCGAAATAGATTTGAAAGAGATTATTGTCGGCGTAACCCGAAATACATTGATGAATGTATGCGATATGTGCCTGCATTGCTTGTGGCATTTCAGACGCGCGCTGTAGGTGCCTGCGTTCATTGATTATATCCAGGCGGGCTCGTGTTTGTATCTCTGTCAGTTGTGGTCTTTCGTTTTGAACCTGTGCCTGCTTTGCTTCCGCAGTTTCTGACGTGCGTTGTAGGCGTCTATGTACATTGTATTTGTTCATGAGGAGCTGTTTGGTTTTGGAGCCGAGACAGTTTTGCTTCCGCGGTTTCAAACGCGCATTGTAGGCGCCTGCATCTATTGTTTTTATCCATGTGGGCTCGCTTTTGTAGCTCCGTTAGTTGAGCTGGATCGTTTTGGAGCCGTGACCGTGACTCCATTAGTTATCCATTGTCTACCGTTAGTAATATGGATAATTGCACTTACTGTTAATACGGAGCGTTTTCTGTGGTTGTACCGTTAATAATGCATCACTGTAATGTGATTCACATATGCTATATGGTTTGGACGTGTGAGGATGCCGTACGTTTAATACGGAGAGTTCGTTTATTCTCATTACCCGGACCATGCTGTGTAGTGTGGACGTTTAGTTCAGAAGCGCGTTGTAGGCGCCTGGGCCTTTCGTACTTTCTCGCGCCTTCCGTACTACTTTTGTGGACCTTTGCGGACGCCGTAGCGTCTTACGTGTGACTCTGGGGTGCAGTGCAGAATCCTCTTTTCTGTGTGGCTGTGTCATTAGTCGTTAGCTATGGGCGCGTTGTTGCTTCATTTCTCATTCACGTTAGTTGAGCTCTTTCGTTTTTGGGCCGTGACTCCTTCGTTCGCGGTGGATAAGACTTCGCTTGCGGTTTATGAGACGCGCGCTGTAGGCGCCTGCATCTATTGTTTTTATCCATGTGGGCTCGCTTTTGTAGCTCCGTTAGTTGAGCTGGATCGTTTTGGAGCCGTGACCGTGACTCCATTAGTTATCCATTGTCTACCGTTAGTAATATGGATAATTGCACTTACTGTTAATACGGAGCGTTTTCTGTGGTTGTACCGTTAATAATGCATCACTGTAATGTGATTCACATATGCTATATGGTTTGGACGTGTGAGGATGCCGTACGTTTAATACGGAGAGTTCGTTTATTCTCATTACCCGGACCATGCTGTGTAGTGTGGACGTTTAGTTCAGAAGCGCGTTGTAGGCGCCTGGGCCTTTCGTACTTTCTCGCGCCTTCCGTACTACTTTTGTGGACCTTTGCGGACGCCGTAGCGTCTTACGTGTGACTCTGGGGTGCAGTGCAGAATCCTCTTTTCTGTGTGGCTGTGTCATTAGTCGTTAGCTATGGGCGCGTTGTTGCTTCATTTCTCATTCACGTTAGTTGAGCTCTTTCGTTTTTGGGCCGTGACTCCTTCGTTCGCGGTGGATAAGACTTCGCTTGCGGTTTATGAGACGCGCGCTGTAGGCGCCTGCGCAGTACGTCTCATGGTCCCATCGCCGTGTACCTGCATCCATATTCGGTTTATTCTCGGTTAGTAATATGGATGCCGCGCCTATACTTTTGCCAAGTCTCAGAAACCCTGCAACAGAAAGCAACAGTATGTTGCAAAATTTCCAGTCTTGGGCAGTCTCACTAAAAGTGTAGGCGCAATATCATACACATAGCCAAATTCTGAGTCAGTCCTCCAATGATCGTCCAAGTGCAATGTAAGAAGTGCTGTTTTTTTATACAGGTATTGTCAAGCTTGGGTCACAGAGCTGTGCGAGAGTCAAGATGGTGAGTCCAGGTTTCCAAGGAAAATACAGGTACTTTATAGATGTATAGAGAAGGCAGGTACAGCCTCAAGACTTCATTCAAAATAGGAGCTGTTACTTTAGTACTCAAGTATGCGAGATAGGAGCTGCAACAACAGGGCAATCATTATGCTTTAGCTGCTGTGGCAGACCAGGAGAGAGTGAAGAAGAGCAGGTCAAAGCCTGGTGTTAAATGTTCTAAACATCATGCGACAAGCACGTTATGCAGTAAGCCTGATACAGCAGAAGACAACCAATTACTTTGCCCTTGGTTAACTGTTTACCAGACACAGCAGAGCAGCTACAGAGCTGCCCTTGCGCCGCTGACATTAGAGATGACAAATCACCAGTGACCCCGGTCACAATAGTATACACATTTTCCCCATATTCGTTATAATGAAATTCCCATTATAACAAAATATTTTTATGGTCCCATGAACTTTGTTAAAATGGGATTCCACCTGTATTTATAAAAAGATATTTGACAATTTGTGTAAATAATAAATAATAACAATTAGTTCACAGTCTAATAATTTAAAATTCTCTTTTCATCATACCTGTCAAAGTCTCCATTGCACAGGGCTCTCACTGGGATTCGAAATGCTTGCCACACAGGATTCAATGTATTCTTCACTACTTCTGTCTTATGACAAATTGTAAACCTAATGGAAACAGACACAGAGAAAGCATGACTTGCAATCTGTAACTTCTCTAAGAATTTCCAAAAAGAAACTGCTCTCAAAAAATTCTGAAAATATGATCTATGTTAAACTGGTATTTTCATGTAGTTGTTTTTTTATGATTCAGAAAGACTAATTTCTTCCTTTAATTAAAATTATTTTCACCAAAACTTTACTTTTAGAACTTTGTAACTTTATTTGTTTCCAGGGAGAATTTTTGCTTTTTACAGAAGCTCAATAGATAGATAGATAGATAGATAGATAGATAGATAGATAGATAGATAGATAGATAGATAGATAGATAGATAGATAGATAGATAGATAGATAGACTATGGTCTGAACACACACCAGAATGACTAAAAAAAGAAGAAAATTAAAAAGAAAGAAAGAAAACGTCTGACTTGGCAGTCAGTGATAGGGAGGCATTACATAGTCGTATTACAGTAGCATTACTTGACACACTTCTGGCTGAAAGTCCTCAGTGTTATATGTCAGAGAAAGGATGTGTAGCATTGTTCATAAGGGCACTTAGTTTCATTATAATTATCTCCTTTACTACTGTCTCCAGGGGGTAGAGTGCATCTCATAACTGAGCCTGCCCTATTAATCAGCTTGTTGATTCAGTGGGCCTCTCTTGAAGTGATGTTACCAGCCCAGTACACTACAGTGCATAAAATCACACTGGCCATCACAGAGTTATAGAAGATGTGAAGTATGTCACATCCCACATTAAAGGAATGCAGTCTCCTAAGAAAAAAGGACCAGCTCTGCCCTTTGTTATGTAGTACTTCTGTCTTATAAGACCAGTCTGTCTAGTCATTAATCTGACCCTGAAGTACTTGTAGGAGAGCACCACCTCTACATCTACTTCATGAATTGTGACCAGACATAGCGAAAATAAATAACCGTTTCCTTGATTTTGCTGATGTTAAGTTGCAGGCAATTCTTACTGCACCAATATAGATGTTTTACTGTTCAACAGAAAAAAAAATCTTTATAAATGACTTTGACAATTCTATGCAGAGTTGAAAATATTATATGTAAATATTCAGTACATTGAATATACTAATATTAAACAGAGGCTACAACTGAGAGCAAGACTGCACTGGGGCAGTACAGCATTGTATCCCTATTTTGACATCACTGTACATAACAAGAGGTTTTACAGTCAATTGCTCTTTACTATAAAAGAATACTCACCCAAAAATTCTACATTTTGTGTCTGTAACTTTCCCTGCATATTGATGACCAATAAAAACATCTCATGCTTTTTTAGGCAATGGAGATACAAGAATTCCTGAGGTTTTCATTGGAGACCCAGTTAGCTCTAATTTCTTTACTCACTAAAAGAAAGCCTGGGGAATGCCCAGTAGATAATGGAGACATTAAACCTGTCAGTTTACCAGAGAGTAACTTGGAATTCACCTGGATCAACTGGGAACTGTTGTTACGGATATGGTAGTGCAGTCTGCTCTGCACTGCCTACTAACATCATGTAATTCATATGGAAAAGCTAGTACATGCAAAACAATATTACACACTATATAAAACACTCTATAAAAATGCAAACACCAACCAACAGCAAACATTCCCAAGAATTTCTACAACCAGAATAATGCCAGGCTTATCACAAATTTTGCATTTATTTACCTAAAACACTCTAGAGAGAGTTGATCACAAGGAATACATAAAGTAATAACAGAAACAATTACATTTTCTCCCTTGGTTATCCTCTTGGTTGTCTATGTAGCAAGACATGTCAAGAACTTTGTCTTTCTTTTATTTTATGATCAGACATGCCCAAAAAGTCTCAGGTCAACAGCTAATATCAAACCATTCCTCTGTGTTTGGAACTGACCAGAAAAACTATCCAGGAAATGGGCTTTTGCTCATATATGAATCATAAATAAAAAAACAATCAAAACTCATGGGTATACCACTACTTCAGAAAGGGAATCAATCCGGAGCTTTTTGTACTCCATAAAAAATATCTTTCTCAATAAAAGACAAACTTTGCCGGAATAATTCCTTTTCACAAAAAGATACAAAAGCCTAATAAAGAAAATATTAAAGTCTCAGGACCTTTTTACCATGAAGTCCATTATCACATCCCTCTACTTTAAACATCCAA
This sequence comes from Erpetoichthys calabaricus, assembly GCF_900747795.2. NCBI lineage: Eukaryota > Metazoa > Chordata > Cladistia > Polypteriformes > Polypteridae > Erpetoichthys > Erpetoichthys calabaricus. Next base: position 229,020,395 of record NC_041394.2, read on the forward strand.
ATGATGGTAACTTAAATCGCAATCATATCATTTGTACAACACATGAAGTATAAAGTCATGTGTTCATGTTGATCAAAATACACTGCTACGCAATGCTGATGTTTTTTCTGCTACTGCTGTTAACCTTATAAGCTATGTAAAATGTCCAAGGAATAATTTTTTGTTATTTAAAATTGTAAAACTCATGTGGAAATACAGGAACACAAAAAGTTGTATTTTACTTCATCTCACCAATCAGGTGCTGGCTAAGCACACATGCCAAAATTGAAGAGGAAACAGATCATTTACACATGCCAAACATATTGAAAATGCACTCTCTTCTGGCTGTCACCCCAAACAGATAATGCTTTCATTTACTCAATATGAGATGTATTTTGAGTATGTTGTGCATATGTATAGCAGCACACCTTGAGGAGACTGTCCTGGTCTGCAAGCCTGAACCTAATTACTTTTAATAGTAAAACCAATGTTCGTTACCTCCAAAATAGTTACAAGAGGCTTGTTGTACACATTTTAGATGAAGTGGCTCCTCTTACAATGATACAAGACAGAGGTAAGAAAAACTCAAAGTTTCAGGAACACACAACTTTTCAGATATATACATGTTACATAGGTGACATGTAACAAGAAACAACACTTTTAGCTTCAACTGAAAAAATGAAGACTTACTGACAGACTGACAAATCATTCTTCATATTATGCTGATTTTTCACATTGTATTGAAACAAAAATATCCCCTGCTTACTTATTAAGGACTTTACTTGGCTAATAAAATTAAGGCATTTTGTAGTTTCTCCTACTCTTAGCAATACTAATTTAATGTAATTAAGTAATAAAAAGAATGGATAGATGGATGAAATTGTCAAATCAAGCAGTTTCCAGCCAGATGTAACAGTAATTGATCTTAACATTTCATCGCTTGAGAATTTTAGTTTTAAATCTTTCAGTTACTTACACAAATTACATCTTTATTTTTTTATTCCAACAACATTCTAACAAAACTATTAAAAATTACCTATAATATGTTATTTTACCCATCCTTATCAATACAGTATTTGCTTTATCCTAGCAGTCATGGTTCTCTGACTTTGTTAGTCCTTTAATTTCAAATTTAAAATTAAAATCTACAATCTTTTCTTAATCTCCTTTATTGGAATAGAATGACAAACATCACAGCTCAAGGCTTAATAAATTAAGTACATTTACTTAAACATGTTCTGTCTGGTTCTGTCTAAGACAAAATTATTTTGTAATGTTGAGCTATGTTGTTTAACATTTTACAACGTTTTTGTCTTATATAAAAATATAATGACAGCATCTGTTCATTCAGGTCTCAAGATGAAGATATTGTAGGGTTTAGTCTTCAGATCAATATTTAGTTTTTCTGAAAACAAAACATTGATTTTCACTCTAATTCTGATACCACTTAGCTCTCCTATCCACAGAACCTAATGATAATTTTCCTGCTATTCTTGAGTAACTGCTTTAGTGAGGTAAATGATGGATAGGTGATAACTAGCAACAGGATTTCTATAAAAGATGGGAAATCCTGAAAATCTCAATAAAATACACACTTCATGACACTGAAATGGATTGAGTGGAGTCTGGTAATAGATCGAAAAATAATTTTAAACTAAAGAATTGCATTTTTTCTTGCTAAACCTCTGAATTCAGGTGCCATTTTTTCTTAGACCTACCATCTTAAATTTACACTAGCTTTGTTCCCTGCCTTCACCCAAGAAAGAGTGTAAGACAATGGGCCTCAGTTATAGTGCTGTTGGTTAATCGAAAATAAAGTACTTTGTACCTTACTAAGTGCTTTTCGGTATACAATATTTGCACTTTTTACCAGGGGCTAATATTATTGCCATGCAGTGTGTAATGGTTAAAGGCTTTTTACCTAGGACTTCAAACCCCAAGGTTCTCAGTTCAAATTCTGGTACTGACACTGTGTGATCATGATCATGTCACTTCACCTGCCTGTGCTCCAATTGAAAAAAACAAAAACAAAAATAATGTAACCAATTGTATCTCATTGTTTTAATTCAGATTGGATAAAGGCATCAGACAAATAATAGTAATAATAATAATAATAATATTTGGTCACTGCAGCTGCTCACTCTTGAACATGCTATATACAATTAACCATGAGTAAAATATTCCTGTGTGAAACCAATTACTGCTTTTTAAGTGATTTAGCTTTTGTTGATTATCATTGCAAAACACAGTTTTATAGGTTTGTTTGCATTGCACACTGCAGATTCACTGTTTATTTGAAAAATTTAAAAAATAAAAAAAACAAATGTGGCATGTATAATGTTTGGGCAACTTGTCCCCAGGAAGAAGTCATGTCTTCTAAAAGATTCTTGAAGAGAAATACCTTTCAATTTTTTCTTGGTTTCAGAATTTTTCTCCAGTCTTCTAGCTTGGAAATACTCTTAAGTCTCATTGTATGTTCTGGAGGTGTGAAGACTGAGAGGTACAGTATATTCTAAAACCTTAATCTTTTCTTCTTGTAAGCACTCCGTGGTTGATTTTGAGATGATGTTTGGATCTTTGACTTTCCGAAATAATGACGGTCACTTCTTTCACCTTCAGTTTTCTTCATTGACTGTAAAATTAGCTTCCAATATTTGTTGAACTTTACTTAGATCTGTTTCTACTTCCATATTAACAATAATTTATGTATCACTGGTAACTGCATAACACCAAAGAATAAAAGACAATTTCTCATGCTTAACAGTTGGTTAAGGAGTTCATCTTTGGAAATGTTTTACCTTTTTGCTAAATGCATATTTAAGCTTGAGGCCAGAATATTTGCTTCCACCACGTTTCTGCCTTAGTGTATGTTCCATATTGCTCAGGCAATATGATTTGATTTCAATCAAACTGATTTCAGTTTCTCATTTACTTAATTAGATTGAGCTGTGGATTCCTTTGACTTTTACTCCACTGCATTTTAGAGCAAATATATCAACTTTCTACTCCACTACATTTCCATAAGCCACTGCATTTGATTTTAGAGTCACATAAACAGTTACATCTTTCTGAAGGACTCTCACAGGAGAGCTAAAGTGCATGAGTGATGCACTTTGGAGTTTTTTTAAACATGTCTGTGATGGGTCGCCACATAATCTTATGTTGAAATTAACTAAGTTTGTTCAAAGGCGAATTCTGTAGAATGATAAACCACCTGCTATTAAGGGTTGCCAGATTTATTGTTTTCACTCCATTTAGACTATTTTTGAAAGGGTATATACGGCCTCCTAAACGTCAAAACTCTAAGGGGGACAACAAAATGTCACCAGTGGAAAAACATCAAGAGGGACAACAAACTCCAAGGGGGACCCAACCAGGATGTTGACAGCACCAAACTCCCCCCACTCGTCAGCATGTGTCATTCATTGGGTCCACAGCACCATTAGGTGGGTTTTCAGGTTTTCCTGGACCTGGCAACCCTGCCAGACCATGTCTAGTATACTCTTCTCTTTTTTTGCTTTTTCTTAATGTGCTTTAAACTCTATATGGTGTTAAATGCCTTATCCCAGGGGTCTCCAACCTTTTTTCCCTGAGAGCTACTTTAACAAAATGAAAATGGCCGAGAGCTACTCATGTTTTCTGATGTTTATTCTCATAGCATATTTCAACCCAAACAAACTGAATAAGCTTGTTTTGCCTGAACACCAAATGCCACCAAATGTGACGATGCGGCTTCAGCTCCGTCAACACCGTTGGTAATGTCACCGATGAGCTAGACAGTGAGACAATAACATTTGAGCAAGGGGATGGTTCAAGGGCTCCCTATCAGAAGGTGGGAGCACGGAGCTGAACCCACATCATCACATTTGGTGGCAGCGGTGGGATCCACCAGTGGTGGAATGAGCTAGCAGTGGGGACAGAAGAGGAGACTGAGCAGCAAGTGGGATTGGTGCCAGACTTTTCAAGGACCCACGTACCCAAGCCGGAGGAGGACATTTTTAAAGGACAGAGCTTTTTATGGACATTTATTTATTGCTGGTTTTTATTTGTCTTTTAAAGTTCTTATTCTTTTAATGTCCTGTTTTTATGAAGGGGGGCTTGGGTTGGTTTTATTGTGGGGATATTTGTTGTTAGTGCTTTTATTGGTTTTAGTGCAGTGTAGAGTGGCCGAGCTGTGGACCTGGTCTCCAGTTGCATTGGGTTGGTAGTGGTGTGGAGCCTTCCCATGCAACTGGAGTCTTATGGAGGGTGGAATGTGGTGTTATGGGTCCACAGCTCTCCTAGAAAAGGCCAGTTCGTTTTTAAATAAATAATCACCGCGCTCGCAGCTTAGCAAGGGGGCGTGGTGGCTGTAGCGAGCCGCAGGGCGATCTGCGGTGTGGGCGTTTCTCACCTAAGTGCACAGGTGAGAGACTGCCCACATCTGAGATTGTTCCTGTGGCTAATGTGCTGCAGCTGCTATGTCCCTCGGCATAAAGGGAAGCATGAGCAGGTTAAAGGGAAAGAGAAAAGAAAGGAAAGAGAACGGGAGGTGGCGGAAGAAAGCAGGAAGCAGGCAAGCAAGCAAGCGAGAGAGAGAGTGTGCCGGTGCGAGCGAACGGGCGAGCAAGAGCAGGCTCACATGGGAGAAAGCAGGCAGCTGGGAAGACAGCCCACAAGGGGAGTGTCTGGCCGACACTCAGTGGGGTTGAGAAAGTGGTCGCTCCAACTGAGCGATTTAGGAGCTGGAGTGACCAGTGGAGGAATCGACTTGGCCGTTGCTAGGAGCGGGAGTTGAGGAGGCTTTGGACTGGTTTAGCCTCAGCGTGAGCACCTTGGCCACTGGGGAATTGACCAAAGTCTCGGTCCGGTTGGGAGCCCGACGTAGCCAAGGATCAGAGGGCTACCGGACCTGATTGAAGGGCAGCTGTTCCTGCAGGTAGGCAACTCTCCTGTAGAGCAGCCCAGATGGGAGCCGCCATGGTAACAGAAGACACCGGGCTTTTTGGTTTTAACATATTGCTTCCTGTGACATTTTACCTCGTGGTTTTTAGAAGAGTTTGTCTATTGATTTTAACCTCCACATTTCATTTTATGGATAATTTATTTATTTAATGAAGACTTTGAATGAACTGCACAGCACTTTACTTTGAACACTGTTTTAACTGTCTTTTAAATAAAAGCACTTTGCACTTTTGAACCATCCCCTTGGTCAAATGTTATTGCCTCACTGTCTAGCTCATCGGTGACATTACCAATGGTGTTGGGTTCAAGGGCTCCCTAACAGAAGATGGGAGCACGGAGCTGAATCCGCATCATCACATTTGCACAAAATATTCTGAGGCCTATCTAGACAGCATAGTTATTTTAGCAGAAGCAGGGAATCAGATTTAATTTTTCTATTGGCGGTCTTTGACAGAAAAAATGAGGCTAGCCTGAAAAGACATACCAAAGACGTGAAAGCTAGTAATGTCTGAAATACAGCAATTAAGTACTAGTTAGTAATACATAAGCTTTCCTTTTATTGAGAAGAGGAGAACAGCCATTGGATCTTGAGTATTACAGAGCATTTTCTACAAAGTTTTCAAATTGAGCTGTTTCATTAACCACACTGAGGAACAAAAATTAAAGTAATTGAATCATTCCTCTCAATGTGCCTTTCAGAAACTGAAATAGTTAGAATTTAACAAAAAGCCAGGCTAATTTCCCGCCATGACTACAACCCCATTTCCCCCGACCACCCAAAACAAAAACATACACACTCACACAAACACACCTTGTCCATGGTAGCAGGAAGCACATGATTTTATTCTTGAGGAGAAAACCATTATTCAGAAAATTAACTGCTTAACTATTGAAAACGGTTAAGTTTTGATCAAACTTGCTAATATGTATTTGTGCTGTTCTTCATTTGTTTGAAAACTCATAGTTGAGACTGATCATGTTCCCTGAAATGGCTAAGTAGATAGTTTCTATTACCTTTTTAATTCTGTTTTGAGGCAGAAAAGTAAACACATAAAGATAATTTTAATGCAGATGTTCCATCTAAGACCTGGGTTCACTTCCCAGGTCCTCCCTGCATGGAGTTTGCATGTTCTCCCCGTGTCTGTATGGGTTTCCTCCAGGTACTCCGGTTTCCTCCCACAGTCCAAAGATATGCAGGTTAGGTGCACTGGCGATTCTAAATTATCCAGAGTGTGTGCTTGGTGTGTGGGTGTGTGTGCGTGCTCTGCGGTGGGCTGGTGCCCTGCCCGGGGTTTGTTTCCTGCCTTGTGCCCAGTGTTGGCTGGGATTGGCTCCAGCAGACCCCTGTGACACTGTAGTTAGGCTATAGCGGGTTGGATAATGGATGGATGGATGTTCCATCTATCATAAAGTAATTAGCCATATATATACTTAAGTTTTGAATGTCAAAATGTTTTTGATAGTATAGTAACCACAATTTTGAAATTGGGTACAGGCCAAATTCAGTATCAATGAACTTCATCAAGATAAGACGTGAATTAACATTATGGAGGACAGATATCAGATACTGTATTGTGATGCTGGACTCCCTGATATCTGACCTGTCTGAGTCTGCTGATACTACACAGCTAACCAAACTAAGCCTCGCTGTACAAAACAACATGTAAATGTAACAAGTAATGACAGTAAAATGCAGAAGGTTTTCCATCATAGCTACATGCCAAGAGAAAGGACTCAGACTCATGTTCTTTCACCTGTCAGTTGATTCAGAGAGCAGTGAAGTAAAACTAAGAGATGCACAGCTCAGTGCACTTTAAAAATAAACACATTTTTCAAAATAAATCAGACAGTCTTTATATGAAAATGTATCCATTTTAAACAATTAAAAATTACTTTATATATGATTAAAAATAGAGAATGTTGTTGAAAAAAACAACTAATTCTCCCATCACTCAACAATAACCAAATGAGAGAAAATGATGCAACTAGTTTTCAAATGAATCAATAATATTTTTAAAATAGGCAATAAGCAAATATCACTACTGAGAAATATAATTAACAACAGTAAAGCAGGCTGGCACAGTCTTTTAATACATTTGTACAAGAACAGAAAAAAAATCATACGACTAAAGGGCATACATCTATAACACTTACGTTCCATCTTCATTGCTTCTGTAGAATACCAAAAAAGGGTCAGATTTTCCAAAGAAGTCCTTTTTGTCCAATTTATTGCCACAAAACTGCATCATCACAACCTCCTGTAAAAGAGAATGTAGGAGATCTATGTTACAAATTCTTATAAAGCCATAATTAGTTCCCAGCTAGACTCACCATTTCTCACTGCCAGAGTTATCAGCAATCAACACCCTCTGCCCATGTAGTGAAATGCCTACAGACATGGAGATCCAAGACAGAGTGATGTTTGCTACATGGCCATTCAGAATATAATAGGTTTAATTACATGGCTCAATTTTTTTACATTTTCTTGTGTGTTGTGTATCTTGTAACTTGAATAGCTTTTAGATAGTAGATTAGCAGACTACAACAGCTGGTTAAAGATCTGGTGGGCATCTAATGTAATCCATTCATCAATCTACCCATCCATTTTCCAAAACCGTTTAAACCTGAGCAAGATGGCAGGGATCTAATATAATTACATTTGTAAATACTAGAGACAATTTTTATGAATTACCTGGATTTACAAGAAAGATGGTCTACATGTACCTTGAGCAGACATTTGGTGTGATTTAAATATATGACAATGAAATTGCCTAGCTGACTGTTTGGTGCATAATCCATACTATAATCTGATCATAAAATGTAAGATACACACTGTATACAAACACTTAACTCAGACACATAGAAGTAAGTCCCAAGTAAGTGACAGGCTTTCAAAGGACTCTTGCTAGTTTATACATTTTCAAATGATACTGAAAATGTGCTACAACATTTTAACAGCATCAAATATCAAAGCGTTTACCAGAATATTTGACCTAAACCAGCTCACAAGTTAGCAGTCCATTTCAAGTATACATAAGAATACATTTCTTTGCATTCCACAGTATTTTTGGAAAGGAAAAATAAAACCAGTAATTATGTTTTTATGTATTTTTGTCAATATCTAACAAATTCCAGACCGGAATTGTCAAATGCCAACCTGATGTCTATGGCATTATACAATTTAATATTACCAAAACAGGTATGCCCTTACCTTTCTTCAATGGACATCATGCATAGGCATGTTAGCCTTGACAGCAAACTTGGAAAGTCTGCTACTCATATTATTTTATATGAGAGAAAAGAAAGACAAAGCTGTTGTTAAAGCGTATCTGTAAGTCATTGTGTGCATTAGCACTTAAGTATTGTTGCACTCCAACTAACCCACAGATTTACAAGGGTGGGTTTAACTCTTTGAACACGCTGCACATACTCAGTAAATGCATAAATGCTTTCCTGATGTACAATAAATATAGGTCACTTTCATTTTCAATGTAACAGATGTTTTTCTTTGCTTTACAGTTTTCTCTGACAGCTACTCTAAATAACAAGAGGCATTTTGAAAACTTCACTCACCTGGAAAATATTCATATCTGAACAGATGTTCCATCAGAACAAATGTTCAGTTTAATGTACAGTAAAACTGCACAGTTATATTCTACACAAAAAACTGAACCTTTTTTCACAGCATCGAATTTAAAATAAATACGTTCAGAGGAAATACTGATTCACATTATGAGAGCATTATTTCTTTATAAAACACCTGCATTAGAGAGAGGTGAAATATTGAAATATAACATTTTGTGACTAGCAAGTAAACCTAAAAGGGTTTCCACTAATTTATAAACAGTATAGGATTATATTTGTACCATGCACTGAACAATTAAGTGGCAAAAGTGTTACATACTTTACATATTCATCTATGCATCTTTCTAATTCAGGGATTTTTTTACAGTGTTCAACAGCAAAATTGGTTAGGAATAATAGAACCCTAAAGTGGTAAAAGGCAGGGAGCGATCTGCAGAAGATCCCCTTTGCAAAGAGATTCATACTCACAGAATACCAATGAATGCTTTTACAGAGGAGTAATAAAGAATGGTAGACTCTGCCATCCACCGAAATCTCCACTGGAACCTAGTGAACATGGGGGATTGTGACAATAATCCCCAGCTGGGCAGGATATCTGGTTTATGACAAAATAACCAAAGATAGTGAAACCATTAGGGATTTTTAAAAAGCCAATGGAATGCCATAGGGTGGTAGATGGCAGCAAACATCTTAATCTTGTGACGGGTGAAATGTAGGGTAATGAAGCATCAGAGGTGCAGGGACACCAGAGTAGAAGAACATTTACCACTAGGTGACTCTGGGAAATAGTTTAAAGATACCTCTGGCCAGGATTTACATCTGGAGATGGGTGGAGAATGGTTGGAAGAACAGTCCAAGAGAGAAAAACAGACTGGACGAAAGAAATGTTTAGGTGTGGTTCCTAAGATATGGACAAGCATAATATGCACAATAGTGCAAACTTAAGAGGGGAAGCTGGTTCCTTTTTTGCCTTGATATTTCCCACCCAATGGGCCCTTTTTTGCAATAAAGCAGCTCTTTTGATACAGTGTACATATCTGTGGCATTATTTTTGGAAGTAAGTGATGTCAGGAGGGTTTATAAATGACAACTTGAAAAAAATGCTTAAAAGTTTTAAGGTTAAATCAGCAGATTGTGCAGATTTCACAAGGCTCCATATTTATCATAAAAATGAATCCACAAAAACAAGTTGGAGATACCAAGAGGCAGGCAAGGAATAATGGGCTGATGCAACATCACGGGTTTTTCATCAAGTATGCCAGCCATCTTTTAGTTATCCCCCGTTTTCAGGAATCAATATGTCGTATTTCTAGGCACACTTCACTCTGATAGAATTAAAGTACTACAGATGTGTGCTATCAATTCTACGCCTAAATAAGGGGTTTCTGCTAACTATAGATTATGACAGATGTTTATTAAATATACATTCATTCCAACCCAGCACATGTGATACAATGTCTCAAGAACTAGTAACTCAGAAATTTTTCATTTATAGGTTTCATGAGTCAGGTTCCTAGAACATCTCAAAAGCAATCGACAGGCATTAAAAATAGATTACTCTCTAAAAGCACTGTGGATTAAAGCACATTTAAACCAAGTGTAACTTACGCACATCAAAACAAATTAAATGTGTTCACATTCATTTCTTCACAATCATCTTCATGTACAAACCTTAATAGAATTTAAATGTTACCCATGAGCTCAAAAGTAATTATGTACAGTAAGAAAAGCAGGTATTTTCTAGTATCACAAGCAACATTTTACTTGAGAAATACTTTCATTTTTGTGATTTTTCAAAGGACAATGTCATGATCTGAAGCCTCCAACATAAGGGAGCCTCTGTTTATAACACAAGCAGCAAGTTGCTGTCAGAAGTCATCTGTAAAGCCTGCCTATTAGAGCTGTCAGATGCAAAAATGAAACCACATGCCTGGACTTATAAGAATTGTCATTATGGATCATTCAAGTCAACATACAGATACAATTATGTAATTATTTCTTAATCTACAGTATACCTTCTAGAATAATATCTCTCTCTGCATTAGAAAAATCAGGTAAAGATTTGCTTTTGTTGTCATTAGCATGCTGCTTAGTTTTACAGCCATGTATTATATAATGTAATATTTAGGGTGCTCCAAAATGCAGGGCTTCTACTCATTTAACTTTTCTGACATTTTTCACTTTCTCCAAACAACAGGATTAGTGTCGTCACTGTGACTAGGGATATCTCATAAAAATATTAGTCTTTGTCAGTAATCAGACTTGTGTCTTGTACATTTCTTTTATACGGTTTTCAAAATTGATAGTATTAAGAATTTACATACACTGATGGGTCAAAACATTACTGCTATCTGCCTAATATGCTGTTGCTACTCCATATGTCACCAAAACAGCTAGAAGACCTCTAAAGGTGCTCTGAAGTATCTGGCCACCAAGATATTACCAGCAGATCCCCTTAATTCCTGTAAGCTGCAATCAGACTTCTTGTTCCAACAACAACACATCCAACGGATACTTGATTGCACTGAGATCTTCTTGCCAAGGTAATATCTTGATCTTTTCATCATGTTCCTTAAGCCATTCCCAAACACTTCCTGCAGTCCTGCTGAAACACATGAACACTGCCCCAAAGCATTACACTCCCTCCACAAAACTATCGTCGTCCCACTGTGCATCCTGGTGCCATCTCTTTCCCTGGGAAATGACACATATGTACCAGAGGTTAACATGATACAACAAGGAAAGGAAATATGTGGATTTTCTTCCATTGATCCAAGGTCCAGATTTGTCGCCTGTATGCCAGTTGTAGGAATTTTCAACAGTGAAATTGGTCTGCACAGGTTAGATGCAGGGTGTGTCGTAGCACATCTGCATCAGTAAACCTTGGCTGTCCAATAACCTGTCGGCAGTTTGTGGTTTTTCCTTCCTTATGCCACTGTCAGTAGATACTGTACTATGTATGGACTGTGAGCACTCCACAAGCCTTGACATTTTGGAAATGCTCCAACCCAGTCTTCTGGCCATAATGATTTAGCCTTTATCAAAGTCACTCAGGTCTTTACACCTACCAATTGCTTCTGCATTCAACATGTTAAGTACCTGTCAGCTCACTGTTTAATATACCCCTGACCTTGACGTATGCTGTTGTTACAAGATAGTCAATGTTATTCACTTCTATAGAAGAGTGGTTATAATGTTTTGACTCATCAGTGTATTTATTAAATACACTGTGATAAAAATTAATCATTATTGTTACTATGACTCAAAGCATTTTTAGTGGGATCCCTATGTGTACTCTTCAACATAATATGCAAGTATTGCTACTATTACTAGCAAAAAACCTTAAAACTAAATGTGTAAAGTTCCTTCTTGACATTTTGTCTATCACCAGCTTTTTAAAAATGTTTATGCCACATATGACACTCATTATCAAGAGTCTGCTGGTGTCAATCAGTTTGGCAATTCTTGTAATTGTAGGTTTCCTCAATATTGTAATGCTGCATTTTTTAATTAGATATTGTGTTGTACTCTTGTTATCCATGCTTGTAATGGTATATACTGTCATTGACAATTGTTGAAATAAAGGCTGATTGATTAATTGATTGATTAAATTACTGAAAGATTCAATGTGAGCGCTTGTAGCATGTACCTGTTTGTTTGTTCTTGATTATGTTGCAGATGCGTACTGATATATGAACATATTGCGTCTTAGAATATATGTGTATTTTATACAGACTACATATATAAAAAAATAATCTTTTGTTCATACTGTATATACAAGTAGAGAGAGCAAGAGAGAGAACTTTTACAGTTGGAGGTTAGAGTACAAATGGGTTAACTTACTTAGGTTGACTTACTCAATAAGTTGACTGAAACAATAATCATGGTCTAGAAATGGAGTAAGAGTATCAGTAACCAAAAGTTCATGCAACCAGAATCAAAATATAACACACAAATCGGGGTTAGACCTAAATAAGAATTTGTGAATGGGGAGCCTTTCAACAAACAAAAAAATACTAGAGTTTTGGGTTGAATCTATAAACTTGGACAAACCAAGAGGCTTAATGGGCTGACCTTCATACCCCTTGACATACAATGTTAAGCCATCCTTAATCACTGATTTCATCCCTAACAACCACAACAAATAAACAATATAAGTTGCATTTTAGTCCAGTCCCACTTACAGAATTACTTTAATTTAGAATCATTAATAGGTTTTCATCCATGAACTACTCATTTCAAGTCCTTCTACATAATTTCTGTTGGGTTTAGGTGTGAACTTTGACTAAGCCAGTCAAGAGATGCCTGTAGTTTGTTGGATATTTTTAGGATCCTTTGGAACTCCCTGGATAACTGCATGCATTGTTTAAAACTTATAGGGAGAATGGATTACATACAGTTGTATATATGTTACATATGTTGCTAGGGACTAAAGAGTTTGGGTCCTCCCTGCTCTTCCTATTCCCTCACAAACAGAAGTCAGTGGAAGATGTGACTTTTAAATATCTGAATAATAAGAATAATCTGATGCTGAATAAAAATCAAAGTCAGTGTAAAGCCCAAAGTCCTAACTCTATACAGTTAGGTCCATAAATATTTGGACAGAAACAACTTTTTTCTAATTTTGGTTCTGTACGTTACCACAATGAATTTTAAATGAAACAACTCAGATGCAGTTGAAGTGCAGACTTTCAGCTTTAATTCAGTGGGGTGAACAAAACGATTGCATAAAAATGTGAGGCAACTAAAGCATTTTTTTAACACAATCCCTTCATTTCAGGGGCTCAAAAGTAATTGGACAATTGACTCAAAGGCTATTTCATGGGCAGGTGTGGGCAAGTCCGTCGTTATGTCATTATCAATTAAGCAGATAAAAGGCCTGGAGTTGATTTGAGGTGTGGTGCTTGCATGTGGAAGATTCTGCTGTGAACAGACAACATGCAGTCAAAGGAGCTCTCCATGCAGGTGAAAGAAGCCATCCTTAAGCTGTGAAAACAGAAAAAACCCATCCGAGAAATTGCTACAATATTACAAGTGGCAAAATCTACAGTTTGGTACATCCTGAGAAAGAAAGCAAGCACTGGTGAACTCAGCAACGCAAAAAGACCTGGACGTCCACGGAAGCCAACAGTAGTGGATGATCGCAGAATCATTTCCATGGTGAAGAGAAACCCCTTCACAACAGCCAACCAAGTGAACAACACTCTCCAGGGGGTAGGCGTATCGATATCCAAGTCTACCATAAAGAGAAGACTGCATGAAAGTAAATACAGAGGGTGCACTGCAAGGTGCAAGCCACTCAAAAGCCTCAAGAATAGAAAGGCTAGATTGGACTTTGCTAAAGAACATCTAAAAAACCCAGCACAGTTCTGGATAAACATTCTTTGGACAGATGAAACCAAGATCAACCTCTACCAGAATGATGGCAAGAAAAAAGTATGGAGAAGGCGTGGAACAGCTCATTATCCAAAGCATACCACATCATCTGTAAAACACAGTGGAGGCAGTGTGATGGCTTGGGCGTGCATGGCTGCCAGTGGCACTGGGACACTAGTGTTTATTGATGATGTGACACAGGACAGAAGCAGCCGAATGAATTCTGAGGTGTTCAGAGACATACTGTCTGCTCAAATCCAGCTAAATGCAGTCAAATTGATTGGGCGGCGTTTCATGATACAGATGGACAATGACCAAAACATACAGCCAAAGCAACCCAGGAGTTTATTAAAGCAAAGAAGTGGAAAATTCTTGAATGGCCAAGTCAGTCACCTGGGGCCTCATGTATAAACGGTGCGTACGCACAGAAATGTTGCGTACTCCCGTTTCCACGCTCAAATCGCGATGTATAAAACCTAAACTTGGCGTAAAGCCACGCACATTTCCACGGTAACTCATACCTTGGCATACGCAATTTCTCCGCTCGGTTTTGCAGACTGGTGGCACCCTGCGTCAAAGCAGCGCTACTGTTCCTGCGTGGACACCCTTTCTTTCTTAGCTCTACGTTCCTGAGGCGGCTTTATAAATACACTGAAACTAACTGCATATTGTTTATTAGTGTAATGCATCTGATTGTAATTAACCTGCAGCAATACAATAGTCCAGGGAATAGCCATAGTATTCCAAATACCATAACTGCTTTAGCGTTGTTACTCTCACTGCATCTTCTTCTTCTTTCAGCTGCTCCCGTTAAGGGTTGCCACTGCGGATCATCTTTTTCCATATTACTCTCACTGCACCACTCGGAGTATTTATATCACTGTATCTGAGTGTGAATCACAGCAGCAATTGATCGGAAAGAGAATTATCGGTATACAGTTTCAAGTACACACTACCTCAACCACGGCAAAAAGCGTCAAATGCCTTTCCTGTACGGACCTCGCGTTTCAGAAACAGTTTCATCCCAAGAACTATAAACGCACCCAATCAGTCCATCAAGTGCTCCTTGTAGAACTGTTTGTACTTATAAGTACAATGACCTCACTTTAAACTTACACTACAGTTATAATATTGCACAACCTGCGCCACTTTATAAAGCGCGTATGATGACAATATCATTTTTAAGATGAAATGCAGCAAAATATGTTGCATATAGTATACAGATAAAACTTTAACTTCATTTAAATAATCTGTATTGTTAATAATTAAACATGTGAGGACATGGTGCCGCAGCGCTAGCTAGTTCAGGGATTGTTCCTGCATTGCGTTGTATTCTTGCTGGTGCTGACGCGACACTGGAAGGATAGACGGATAGAATAATTAAACATGTACTACGAAGATATTTCAATGTTCCTTAAAAGTTTTGAAGAATCGGCGTTCTAAGCTTACAGATGGCTTAACATCTATTACAGAGCTGATTGTGTGGCGATTGGGTATTTGGAGAAAGAAAAGGAAGGACAGGAATTGGAGGTTAGTACGTTTGAAAGAGACAGTACTGCTGTAATAAATTATTTCATCGAAGGTCGCACATGGCGCAGCAAGCCTCTTGCGTGAGATATGAACAATCACTGCGCCACCGTGTTCCCATGTTTAATAACATGCTTTCATTCCTATCATCATGAAAAAAATATCACGTATACATCTCAGTATTTTAATTATTCAGAGAGCTGTAATATCACGAATGTAATGGATTCTGTGTCCTGTCGGAGAAAGAGAAAGAACGGAAGCACGTAGTGATTCACACACATAGAGCACATAGAAGATCAAATACAGAACAGAGCATTTAACGTGCTACTTGAGAAACTAGTAAAATAAACGATTTTAACATGAAGTTTATGATGTTCTACTTTAATGGCAAAATAAACTACGTGATTAAAGTGGAAATTTCGAGATTAAAGTTGACATTTCGTGCTTTTTTCCCCACTGTGTGCCTATTTTTTTGCCTGTACCCTAATAAGCTTTCATATGACACTCAGACGATCCGCTGTGAGTCGCCTTTTCACGGCGACTTTGATATGTGATTTCTTTTTTATTTCGGGTACTGTGCGACTTTGTCAACTCGATCTTTCGAGTTTCTCCGACACTCTGTCACTCGATCAACTTTCTTTTGTTGATTATACCACTGCTTAAACCAACAAATAGTACGTTTTTCCTTTGCCTCCACTTGGTATTCGCTGAAATTCTTATATTTTCCCCTGTGCTTTTCCCATTGTCTTTTCACAGAAGCCTATTTATATTGATTTGCATATTCAAAGAGGCGTAATTCTGGGAGGAGTTTGGGTGGGACAGAAGGCGCATGCACGTGCGTTACTTTTCACGCTGATCGGGATTTATGTAGTGGAAGAACGTGAAATTTTGCGTGCGCACAGATTCCTGCATCTGGATTTTTCTGTGCGTACGCACAATCCCGCTTTTGTGCTTACGCCATGTTATAGTGTGAGTTCTACGCACGGCGTTATACATGAGGCCCCTGATCTTAACCCAATTGAGCATGCATTTCACTTGTTGAACACTAAACTTCAGACAGAAAGGCCCACAAACAAACAGCAACTGAAAGCCGTTGCAGTAAATGCCTGGCAGAGCATTAAAAAGGAGGAAACCCAGCATCTGGTGATGTCCATGAGTTCAAGACTTCAGGCTGTCATTGCCAGCAAAGGGTTTTCAACCAAGTATTAGAAATGAACATTTTATTTCCAGTTACAGTAATCCCTCGACCATCGCGGGGGTTGCGTTCCAGAAGTAGAAGTAGAAACCATATGTTCATATGGTTCTTTTAATATATTTTAAGCCCTTATAAACTCTCCCACACTATTATAAACATTTCCCGCACAATTATACAGCATAAACCCTTTGTATTCTCTTAGATATTAGGTAAGATTCATTTAAATTATGTATGTAAATACAGTTTATATACAGTAAAACCTAAATATTATTTTAAAGATATCGAGCATCTCCAATATCACATATGTTACAGCCATTACGACAGACAGGCCACCGGCAATAAATACGTAATAAATTCAGGTAATACATTCTTACATAATGCACAGTATAGAAAACCATATACAATTAAAAAAAAAGTTCTGTGCTTTCAAAAAAATGAATTCTTTAACAGTCAGTCAGATCATATTATAGCATAATCTTAGCTATTTGTGGCATGCATGTTTTTTACTATTCTTAAGTCTTAAAATACAGAGCCTTGAGATTTTCAAAGCAATATACAGAATTAATCCATTCATTGGTTGCTAGGGCTGTAGTCTGAACAAACACTTCCAGACATTCCTTTTCCCTTCCGCCTCCTCTTGGGGGGAGGCATTCCCAGGCCAGCCAAGAGATATAAAGTCTCTAGCAGGGGTGTGGAAATCAAATTTTTTTCTACTTGTTCACGGACAAGTAAACTTAGAAAATCCACTTGTCCACCAGCTAAATTCACTTGCCCATAAACAAATAACAAAAGTGAAAAATAGTTTATTTTTTCTGATCTCTTTTATTGATACCAAAACTGCCTTCCATTTTAAAACTGAAAAAAGTTCTTTCAGGGAGTAGTATTTTGCCACCTTGCTCTAGAACATTATATAAAAGATTCCCTTATCATTTTAATTTACTAATAAACAATGCCTTCATTATAGCTACACTAGTTCTATTTCAACACAGGCGTCCCTGCCTCGATGGTCACTCCCTAAATTTACACCATTCTTTTCCTGCACAGAACACAGAAATTGAAAGTCAGTAAATGGCCTGTTGTGCTTAGCAACAGTGTAAGCAGTATTGAACAGCCTAGCATAACGCTCACCCTCCGAGCGTTCAACTTTAGAAAACGCTTTTTCAATTGAACCAACTTTCTTCTTACTTTTAGACTCATGCTTTGACATACAGGCAATGTGTTTCGCAGACAGCTGATGCGACAGTAGTGTGTCTTTTCTGTCGACTTTCTTGTCGGTAAATAATGTGAATGTTTTGTCGGCAATAAGTGGATACTGACGGCAAATTTGACAAAAAACGGAGTCAGTGTTGTCTGCATTTACCCACGGAAACTCTTTGAGCCATTGCGATTGAAAAGACCATTTTCATTTTTATCATACTCAGCTTTTGTTTTTCTTTTCTTGCCCTCACAGTCAGGTTTTTCAGGGCCTGTTGTGCCAGTTTTAATCAAGAAACGATTCATTTCTCATCTGCGATACTACTTGCTTCAGTTTCAGCAACACGCATACAGCGAGAAAAACGCGCTTACTGCAGTGCATTATGGGTTACGCAGGTAATTCCTAAGGATGTATTCAAAATTCCGCAAGATGGTACATTTCCAAAGAAGTAAATATTACCAATGTTGTCTGGAAAAAATAAGCGTGTCTAAGTGAAGATTTTTATTGATATTTCATAACATTTGGAAACTGTTAGAATGTTTTCTTCTTTATTTTTAATAAACTGACAGCGCGAAACCAACTTGTTTTATATGAAAAATTCTCTAATCAAAAATGATCTATAGACAGCTCATCAAAATGAATGTTGTAACGCAATAAATTTCTTAGCTCCTCAATATATCACAACCTACGCGAAATCACAAATTTAAGGAAAGATTAACTGCCTAACAAGCTTTGTTATGTGGTGAAAACATTTGCATTGTAAGTAAAATGACCGCATTTTTATGTAGAAACAATGAATTTTATCAATTATATATAAAAGTTATCGATTATAATGAAAAATCATCAGATTACATTGTAATGTCGGCATGAAAAAAAATGACTGCATCTCCAAGCGTGTACATAGTAGGGTAAAATACTTATGTAAGACCGTAAGAGTGCTTCCCCTTTGAAAAATCAGCTGTCATTTGTAAACAATATTGAAGACCAATTTGAGACATGAAGAACATGCCTAAGTAGACTGTTTCTGCACAAAGTACGTACCCAAATGTTTAAAATTTGAAAGTAGTGGTAAAAATGTGCCCTGCACAGCACATATAATTATTTTTTCTCCAGAAAATTGCACTTGTCTGCGGACAACTGTAACCAGAAAAACACGCTTGTCCGACGGTCAATTTACCTGTGTCGGATGAGTTGGGCGTTGGATTTCCACACCCCTGCTCTCTAGCATGTCCTGGGTCTGTCCCCCAAGGTCTTCTCCCAGTTGGACATGCCAAAAAACACCTCCCCAGGGGGAGGGCATCCTAATCAGATGCCCGAAACACCTTAACTGGCTTCTTTTGATGCAGTGGACAAGCAGCTCTACATTGAGCTCCTCTCAAATGTCTGCTCTTCTCATCCTATCTCTAAAGCTGAGCCTAGACACCCTGTGAAGAAAACTAATTTCTGCAGCTTGTATCCATGATCTAGTTCTTCCAGTCACTACCCACAGCTCATGATGGCTCTGAGGCTAAGGATCTGTGCTGGTATCTGGAAGGTTGCCAGTTTCAATCCCATTACTGCCTACTCTGTTGGGTCTTTGAGCAAAGCTCTAACCTGAAAATTGCTCCAGGGGCACTTTACAATGGCTGACCCTGCACTCCGACTCCCAAAGGTCATGCAAAAAGACAATAGCCCCTTGGCGATTAATACATTAAATAATACAATATCACAGGTGAGGGAAGGAACATACTGTAGGTCAACCAGTAAATCAAGAGCTTAACCTTTCAGCTCAGCATCTGCATAACTGTGGATGCTACTCCAATCTGCCTGTCGATCTCCTGTTCCCTTCCTTCCTCACTTATGAACAAGATCCTAACCTGAACCTTGAAACAACTGTACCAGTACTACAGAAATTAAAAGGTATTTTTTACTTTTCCCTCCAAATTTTCTGTAATCTAAAATCTTTTTATCTTGTTTAAATCTCTTAAATGCATATTTGCTCTCTTTGCATGGATTTGAGTGTGAAAATATGAGTACAGCAAAAAAAGGAAAAATGCATACCCAAAAAAATCTGATTAATAAAATCATTTGCACATCTCTACACAATTTTCTCCTATAAATCACAATCATCTTGTAAATGTGTGTATGTGAACACACCTCAGTCCCGCCCGGTTGCCACTTTTAATCAACCATTTATGGACTTTGCTAATGAACTTCATACATATGCAATCACGATTCTGCAGTCTTTCATTGGCGGGTAGATGCAGCCTCTCATCAGACGCATCCAGATACTACAAATTGTATTTGGGCTGTCCTATGTTGTGTTCTCCACTGCATTGTAGCGCCTCTCCTCTGCACTCTACGAGGGTAGCCACTATCATTCCTATAAATTTTCTTTTTATATTGACATGTACAACCAAACTATATGATAAACCAAATGCAGTCCTCATTAATCGTTTATGGCTTCCAGCACCACGGGGCCAGTTCCCTCTTATAGGAACATGTTGCCAGAAAGCCAACCATTGTTAAAACTTGTATATGAACAGGTATAGCCTGATTTGGGGCAGTTGAGGACAACTCAGCAATGTCTGAAACAGCTCATAAGCCAGCCACTCACCCTGGGCAAAAAACTTCAAACTGTCCCTATAAACTCATCCTCGTAGTATTTTGGCATAGTCTTCAAGCAGTGCTAAACAAGCCATGTTGTGTCAAACCATTAAGCTATGAATAGGCTGCGGGTCATAAGATTTACAGCTTTCTGTACACAAGGAGTGAATCATGTCTGTGTTTTACTATGCTTTGGATTCTAATCCTTAGAAATGACACCCAATATAACAGACAAAGAAACAAAAAGGTTCTTCAGTGCAAATATGCAGCACTAACCCACCCATCTACAGTATATTCTGTTGTCAGCTCATTTCTCATTCAAACTGCTACCATTAAATTCCTATTCTGATAACAACGAGCTCTTATGAGTGACATCTAATCCCATATGTTTATTTTCCATTGTCTATATCAATGACTCTAGTTTCCTGATGTCAGAAAATTTTCTTTAACACACCACTAAGAAAAACGGATTACCGAGAAAACTCAAGAAGCCTGATTATATCTAATTTAAATTTGTTTCTTGCAAAATTAAATGTCAGTTTTCTGTCACCAGTGTTAAAAACAAATCTGACCATAACCTGTACTTTGAATGCTACACCTTTTGTAGTCAATGATAATGTGTCACACATGTGCGCTTGGGAGACAACTTAAAGGCTTGTCTGACTGTAATTTCATCCTGAGCCCAGGGTTGGCGCTGTTGCCTAACGCTTCTCCTCCTTTCACTCCTACAAATCAGACAACCAGCAGTCCCAATGATGCCACTTACAGGTCACAGTTCATTGGCCCAGCCCCTTCCAGTTTGGCAGTTTCTTAAGGGGTGCCACTGCCAACTTTGAGTTGTGATTTGACTACGGTCTGAATAAGACCTTACAATTACCTGATTATTTTTTGTCTTTCTTTTTCCATCAATTATACAGGGTTTGCCTCCAAGGTGCCCTAAATTGTTATCTTGTTTTGTTCCCTGTTTTACAGTAGTGTAGTTGGCAGGATTTACAGGCAGGATGAGAGAGGCAGTGGACCTGACAATAATGGTAGTGGCCCACACAGAAGTCCAGGCACTCAGGATCCAGGTGGGGAACCAAAGGACCCAACTCGCTGAGTCAGAAAATCGTCTAACCGCCTGGATGGTACTCCGTGAGAAAAGCATTGGGTCCATCAAAGGTATTGCTAACCCTTTATCCCAAAGATGATATTGTGACCTACTTGCTCATCTTTGAGTGAATGGCAGTTATACATCACTGGAAATGCATGGCTTGGGCACACATACTGGCCCCTTTCCTGATAGCTGAAGCTCAGGGGCACATTATGACATCAATGAACATGTTAGCTGGGGACTATGATCGTTTGAAAAGAGAGATCCTAGAATGCTACGGCATGACTGCGGACCTGTAGGCCAAACAGTGCCACAAGTGGCAGTTTCATCCGGAGCAAACAACGCAATTGCAAGCTGTAGTGTAAGCTTGGACACAGGATGAAACTGGTAAGTTACACACCCGAGCTAACAGTCAAACTCGTTGCCTGTTATTATTTATTCAGCTCGCTTCCTGAGTCTCTCACTTGATTGGTCTGCAGACAAGCGTGAAAGAAAATAGATTGTCTCATTGATACCATTGAATGTCTCTGGCTGGCCATCCAAGCTGAGTGCTCATAACTGCCAGATGATCAGCAGAAACATCAAAGAGATTATGGCCGTAAGTACAAGCCCAGCCAGCGTGACATGGAAATCAAACACCCAAAGGAAGAAGGAGAACTCCACGCCACACATACACTGTTTGAAGTGCGGAGAAGCAGGACACACCATTCCCAGCTGTCTGCAGCTAGACAAACCCATGGACTGTGGCTGGGACCAGGGAGAAAGGTATTGTGCTACTATCAACCCTCTTACTTTTCCTCGTACAGTTGTGTTGGTGGTGAAGGTTTTTAAGATGACAGCATTTATTGATTCAGAGAGTAACATTTCCATTTTTGCTCACCAGTACGTATTTCTACAACAGTGAGTCTCTTGACGGACCGGTCTGACATGTATCCATGGGGAAACCCACTGGTACTGATCCCCCATATGTATAAATTATTTTCCAGGGATTACTCACTCATTAATGGTGGCCATGATGTGAAATCTCCCTAATCCTGTCATACATAAGCAGGACTTGTCCAACAATAACTGCGGAAAAATAACACACCCTCCTATAGTAAAGATGAGCCTTGCTGTGGACGGGGAACCCTTGTCCCAAGTTGTCTCCACACTGTGCATTATCCCAGCTCAAAAAAGTTTGGAAATGTCCACCCAATGGGAAGCCATTGATGTCTTGCCATCAAATATGGATGCCAGCACAAGTGATACCACCTCCACTCCAGTGACTGGTCATCCCAATCCATTTTTATTTTCAATGGTTACCAGATTCCTTTAAATGGGAGCAATTAAACGATGATTCCCTTAAATTTGTTAAAAATGCAGTAGTCTTGGTAGACAGTCAATGTACTGTACATCCCATGCTCCAGGGACCACACTTTGTTTTAAAAGATGAGTTTATTATACTGTGTAGCAGAACATGAGAGTGAGGTAAGGTCATTGCTGCTAGTCCCAAAAGCCTACCAAAGGCAGGTTTGCTAGCTCACACCCACCTCTAAGGTGCCCAACTTGGGACCAATAAAACAATAGAGAGAATTAAACTCTCTTTTTTTTGGTCTGGTATAAATTAAGAGGTTTGTCTATTTTTTTTACTTGTGTCCAGAGCGCCACTTATGACAAATTCCTAGGAAGGACTGAGCTCCTCTTATACCAGTGCCTTTAACTGACATCCCTTTTGAGCAGATTGGAGTAGACATTGTAGGTCCGCTTGAACCTTTAACACGAGGACAAAAGTACATTCTGGTCCTTGTGGATTATGCAACACGGTATCCAGAGACCATTCCCTTGAGACAAGCCAACTCTAAAAACATTGCCCGGGAACTAGTAAGGGTCTTTTTGCATGTCAACATCTCTAAAGAGGTCCTTACAGACCAAAGGATTCCTTTCACCACTGACACGTTCAGGGAAGTTGCCAAGCACTTAAAGACCTCAGTATACCATCCTCAAACTGATGGTCTAGTTGAGTATTTTGATCAGAAACTCAAACAAATGCTACACAAGGTAGTCAGCGAGGACAGAAGAGACTGGGATCAGTCACTAACCCTTGTATTTTCTGCCTATCGGGAAGTCCCACACGCCTCAATGGGGTTCGTGCTCTTTTAAGTTTTATATGAAAGGAAACCTCAAGGGTTATTGGACATCCTAAGGAGGATGAGGCACTCCCTTTGACCTACATCCTTGAATATATTGCACAGTTACATGATAGATTTGATAAAATTAGACCCAACATAAAAGAGAAAATGGAACATGCGAAATCAAATCAGTACAGGCCTGTCTTTAGAGTCAAGCCTTGACCCTTTATAAGTTCCATGTTGGAGGTCAAGTCATGGTTCTTATTTCAACCACTCATTCCAAATTATTATCCCACTGGAAGGGTCCCTATGGGAAAAAAGAGAAAAACTGGTTGTTTGACTGTATTGAAACAACCAAATCGTTTGCCTCACAAAAATATGTATCATATTATCTGCTGAAGCCAAGGAGGAAAAGGGAATCAGATCCCTATTCCAGACAGCCACACACTCTCTTTATCCATAGAGATGCCTTAAACTTTGGACCTACTGTAATTTGACCTCTCATCAACGACTGGAGCTCGAAGCAGCCATCCAATCTGTTCCGATGGTCATGGAGGAAAAGCCAGGTCGAACTTATAATGGCCATGACATTATTACAGGCCCAGGAGATGCTGTCAGGGAACACCCTTATCAACTTCCTGAGGCAAAAGGAACAGAAGTGGAGTTTGAGATCAGACATATGCTATATCTGGATGTTATTGAGGGAAGTTTTAGTCTTTGGTTTAGTCCAATTGTTCTCATCCCAAAGCCAGAGGGGAACTGGTTATGTTTAAATGATTTTCATCAGCTTAAACTAGTCTTCTGATCTGATTTGAAGGCAGTTTCCTTTAACGGAGTCTGCAAAGGAAAAGACAGCATTTAGCACCCCTAGTGGGCACTGGCAATATAGTGTTCTCATGTCTCTGCTATATTGCATTTGCCTCGGCCGCAAATCACTTGGCAGGTTCATGCTTTCTTGGGGTTAAGTGGGATACTACCAACTGTTTGTACCCCACTTCTCTGAAAAAGCTACCTCTTGATTATTTTAACAAAGAGGATGGCTCCCAATAAGGTGACATGGGTTGAAAATACTGACGCTGCATTTTGTGACCTTAAGCAGGCCTTCACATCAGCACCCTTATTAATGACTCCTGAGTTTCCTCTTATTTTTTTCCTTCAGAGCAACGCTTCAGTCACAGGTATTGGTGCCGTATTAAGGCAACGTGTCAATGGCGGTGAACACCCGATAATGTACCTAAACCGGAAACTGCTGGCTAGTAGTAACTGACGGTAGAATGGGAAGCTTTGGAAATTAAATGGGCCATTCAATAGCAATGGTACTACCTACTTGGCTGTGAATTCACTTTCATGGTGGATCATGTACCATCCATTATAGAGGATAGCCCTCCACAAAGAGTCGAATCAGCAAGTCACAAGGTGGTTTTTGGACCTCCAGCTGTACAAATGTTGGGCCCAAAATCACATGGGCTTTATGCCAATGCAGATCCTCTCTCCTTGATATAGAGCCAATTTGTTTGGTCCGCCTGACCCAATGGGTCTGGACTAAGAGGGGGGCTGTGCCCCACACATGAGCTTGGAAGATAACTTAAAGGGCTTATCTGATTGTAATTCCACCCCCTAGGTTTGGCGCTGTTGCCTAACACTTCTAATCCTTTCTCTCCTACATGATGTCACTTCAGGGTCATGGCCCATTGGCACTGCCCTTTCTGGGTTGGCAGCTTCTTTATGGACGCAGCAGCCATCTTTGTCAGTCATGATTTGACTACTGTCTGAAGACAATTACAATTCCCTGATTGTTTTTTGCCCTCTTTTTTCATTAATTATATGTGGTATGCCTGCAAGGTGCCTCAAATGTTTACCTTGTTTTGCTTTCTGTTTCACAAATGTAACCTAATAAAAACAAATTTTGGTGCTGGAGTTTTTTGCCATGCTTTTATAGCTTCTCAGCAACAACAACATTTATTTACAGCATATAGCACATTTTAATTCTAAGAATGTAACTGAAAGTACTTTACAAGATGTCAAAGAGAAAGTTACAAGAAAAGAAAAAACAAATAAATACAGCAAATCCATACAATCACTAGAATCCCTGAAGCCTGTGAAAAAACTTGTAATCCCAGGCCACCTTAAATTCCTTCACACCTCTCCTCATCAGTATCTTTTGTTTGGCAAATGTGTCAATCAGCACAAACAGCAAGCAGCCTACTATCCCATCCCCCCTCCGATGGAGTTGAAGTCAGTCACAAACTTCTCCCAGCTCAAGTCTCTTATTGTGGTGTGAGGTGCTTGGAGGTGTATAGGGTAAATAATGAAAAAGTTACTTGGAATACATACATTTCATGTGTGTTCCGTGTCTACAAAGATCTGTTTAAGTGTAGGATGACACAAAATGTGAGGCAAGAAATACTGAACACATACTTAAAACAGAAACTTTTTCCATATACTAATAATGACGTAAAGTGTATAATATGTGAAAATTTTAGTCCAAATATCCAATAAACATGTTATTAGTATAACATAGAAAAAGTTTTATGGGCTCATAAGCATTGCCCTACTGTCTGCTATCTAATCATGTTCAAAACTATTTTATTTCAGTTCATTTTGTTAGAACAGTGGAAAAAACAGGTAATTCAGCCCAACATACTGTAGCTCTTGAATCTCTGTTTACCTAACTCTTGCAAAAAAGATCAAGTCAAGTTTTGCTGGTTCACAATGTCATCCACACTATTTGATAACTTTCCCAATGCATCTATGATTTTTTGAATGGGAAAAAGATTTCCAACATTTTAACCTTAACCAATTTCTACCTGTATTCCAGTTTTCTTGTTGAAGAAAATATTTTAAAGTTACAAAAGTGGTCATCCATACTAATTCCCATCCTAATTTTGAATATTTCTATGATGTTTCCACTTAAGTTCAATTTGTCTGAACTATAAAAGGTTCAGCTCTATCAGTCTTTCCTCAAATCCTTGAAATAAGCTAGTTATTATTCTCTGGGCTTTCCTTGGCACTACAATTTTTTTTGTAAAATGGGGACTAAAACCACATAAAGTACTCCAGATGAGGCCTCACTATTGTATATGTGAGTATATACGGTAATAAGTCGGGTCTTGAGACCCGAAAAATCGATCATAAAATCAGATCCCGACTTATACGGTCATTCAAAAATACAACCCTTACTTTTTTTTTTTTTTTTTTTTTACATCTTCTTGCTTCCTCGAATCTCGCACCAGTTTCTCAGACACATCAAATTTTGTTGCAGCAGCACAGTTACCAATTTCTTTCGACACTTCAATGACTTTTAATTTAAAACCAGCTTCATATTTTCTTTTGATTGAACACTCCATCATAAATAAGGGATGCTCTTACGATAAAGGTGTATGAGGGTGTGAGATACAAAAAACACAAATCAGTGAAAACGTTGCTTCGGAATAGTTTGGGTATTACCGTGTGGTCACATAGGCACAATACATAGACAAAAAAGGCAGTGGGCTCTGTGGTTACTCTCTCAGGGGGGCGTTAGCATATCATAATCTCTTGGACCAATAACGTGAGTTTTCCGCATTCGGCTTACATGAGTGATATTATAAAATATTGGAAATTATACAGTAAAATCAAGCCCTGACTTATCTGCCAGAAAACTTAAAACGTGAGTATATATGGTATATACATTAAGCATGAGCTCTCCTTACTCTAGACTCTGTTCTATGTAACTTAATATACTATTAGCCTCCTTAATGACTTCTATCTCGATGCGGAGAGTGCGTAATGTATACTGTCAAGTTTCACAACCCCATAATGCATTCATGTAACATTTTTCACATGTAATTATTTACATTTGTTTACATGCAATTTCACCTCTCATATGTCTGCCCAAGACTGAATTCTGTTCAGGCCTCGCTGTAACAATTCAGCTAATTCTATATCATATATCTTTCTATCTAGTTTGGTACCAGCTGTACCAACTAACCAGACTGTTATTTATATTCTTATCAAAATCCATTATTTATATTAGAAACAGTAGCAGCTGTAGAACTGACACCACTTTCTAAATTCTTCTAAATCAGATAAAGTTCCTCTTACCATACCTTTTGTGTTTCATGTTTAAGGCAATTTTGCAGCCTTCTACGCTCTGTTACTCAAGGATCTCTTTCCAGAGATTCAAAAGCCCCTCATGTGGGACCTTATAAAAAGCTTTCCTAAAATCATGAAAAAATATAATTTGCACCTCTCTTATCATATGAATTCTAGCATATTAGTAAAACATGACTTCTCCTCATCTAAACCCATAGTGGTTGCCTTGACATGTGTGGCTCAGACTTTTCCTTAATTCGTTCTTCAATCAGATGTATGTTAAGCTCACTGGCTTACAGTTACTTGGATCAGCCCAACCACCTTTTTTTAAACATGACAGGACATTTGCTGGTTTCTGGTCTTTAGGGATTTCCCCAGTGTGAGTGCTTTCTATTCTGTAACTATGTTTCTTACTTTAGTCAAGTTACCTTCTCAAGTGGTTTTACTTTATCTGATTGAAAATTTTGTCATACTTCTTCCCTGTAGTTTTCAGCACTACAATTTGCTTTTTTCAGTTTGCTGTGTTGTGATCTTCTTTGCCATGTATAGTGTGCTATGTGATGGTGAAGGATGTTAATTGCAATATACCAAAACAAACATTGATTGGTTGTTTGATATTGCCTAGAAAACTAGCATGCTGGCATGGAGGCAAAGGTGAAAAAAGTGTGATTGAAAACACAAGGTTCAATGCATCACCCTGCAAGTTGGTCTTATGATCAGTGTGAAGATCAGATAATTGGTGTTTCTAACTCAAAACCCATGCTGACAGGAAAAAAAAGTGAATCCCTTTTCTATTTTTAAAATTACTGTATGTTTGGAAACCTAAATTTGCCTCTCCCTATTTAGAACCTTGATTTTTTGAGCTATTTATTATTTTAAATATGCTTACCAGTATATAATTATTTGAAATGGCAGCCATGATCATCGAGTGCTTTTGAACCTAAATCAGTCTGAAGACATTTAACTGAAGCTATTCCAGTGTTTATAGCCCACAAGAACTGACTTGCAGGGCTTGCCAAGAAAAGTTAACATAGAAATGGTTGCTTCTTGCCAGAATTTACTGAGTGTATTTGCTAGCAGGTAAAGTAAGACAAAGTTGCAGGCAGAGTGTAGGTGACAGAATGGGAGGTGAGAATAAGTTTTTTTATGTTTATATGGCAAAGGCAAAAAGATAAGCAACCACGCAAATTATTTAGGAGTCACCCTGCTTATATAGACAAACACAGTTGGATAGCTGCAATGTATGATGTACTTAGATATTTATCTTTTTGTTGATTTATTATTACAATCAACATTCATCATCTGTGGAATTCTTTGATTGTCATTTCCTCTTTTACTTTCTCACACTACTGACTTTATGCACTGTACCAACCCAAAAAGCTTCTTTGTTTCTTATTTCATATGCACTGTACCAACCCAAAAAGCTTCTTTGTTTCTTATTTCAACAAGATCATAGCTTCCCTCCTTTCTTCCTAGTTCCATCATCCTCCCAGGATGCAATCTAATCTTTAAGATATACCCTGTCAAACATCATATGACATGACTCTTCATTTAGAAAACATCTGCTCTAAAGAAATCATTGTTGCCACAGGTACACTGATGAGCTAAATTAAATCAAACAGTAACCTGCCTTGTTTCTCTGTAAATGGGGGTATCTAGTAAAACTTCCTGCTTCAAGGGATAGGTATTTTTTATGGTTGTAAATACTGTCTCGGTGCCAGGTAAGGTCCTTGCTAGGGTCATCCTAAATAGGATCCGTGATCACTTGTTCATCCACCAGCGACTGGAACAGTCTGATTTTACACCTAAGAAGTCTACCATCGACCACATCCTGGCATCGAGGGTTCTCATGGAGCACAAGCGAGAATATTGTCAGAGTTTCTTTGCAGCCTTTGTCGATTTTCACAAAGCGTTCGACTCAGTTGATCGAGCTGCCCTGTGGGACATCCTGAGGGTTCACGGGATACCCTGGAGGTTGCTGGATATCATGGCCTGCCTGTACACTGGTACTGTGAGTGCTGTGCAGAGTGGAGGCAGAACCTCTGCGTTTTTCCCAGTTGATTCTGGGGTTTGTCAGGGGTGTGTTCTTGCTCCTACTCTGTTCCAATGCTTGTATGGACTGGGTGTTGTGGAAGGTCGTGGGGTCCAGCAACTGTGGGGCATCTGCTGGTGAAGAAAGATTCACGGATCTTGACTTTGCTGATGATGCTGTGATCTTCGTGGAGTTAATGGAGGCTCTGATTGGGGCACTCGAGAGACTGAGCGAGGAGTCTGAGTGTCTGGGCTTGCGAGTGTCCTGGATAAAAACCAAGATCCAGGCCTTTAATGACCTCTTGGGGACAGCCATCAGCAGTGTGTCT
The DNA here is from genome assembly GCF_900747795.2 of Erpetoichthys calabaricus. Taxonomy (NCBI): domain Eukaryota; kingdom Metazoa; phylum Chordata; class Cladistia; order Polypteriformes; family Polypteridae; genus Erpetoichthys; species Erpetoichthys calabaricus. The sequence continues at coordinate 229,050,417 of NC_041394.2, forward strand.
GTTTGTGGAGAGAGTGTCAACCTTGTTGAGAGGTTTACTTACCTTGGCAGTGACATTCATGTCTCTGGTGACTCTTCCAATGAAGTCAGTAGAAGGATTGGGAGAGCTTGGGGGGTCACAATGTTGCTGGAAAGGGGCGTGTGGTGCTCCCAATAACTATGCAAAAGGATGAAGGTCCAAGTCTTAGAGTCCTGTTGCTTCCTGTCTTGCTATATGGTTGCGAGACATGGACAATATCCAGTGACCTGAGAAGAAGACTGGACTCCTTTGGTACTGTGTCTCTCCAGAAAATCCTTGGGTACCATTGGTTTGACTTTGTGTTGAATGAGCGGTTGCTCATGGAGTCCTGAATGAGGCAAGGCACATTACCTGCATTGTGAGGGAGCGTCAGTTACGGCACTATGGCCATGTGGCGTGTTTCCTCGAGGGTTAACCAGCTCGTAAGATCCTCACTGTTGGGGACCCAAGTGGCAGGACCAGGCCAAGGGGTCGCCCACGTAACACCTTGCTACGGCAGATAGAAGGTCATTTCCGGAGGGTGGGACTGGACCTGTACCAGTGCATGCTCCCCAACTTGACTTGACTTGACTTTTTTATAAAACAGATCCCACACCCTCAACAAATCGCAGTTCCTTCATTCTAAATTACCTGCCATGACCTTACCTTCTTTGATTTGAGACATGCAACAATTTTACAATTAAATGTATAAAACTTGTCAAAGTTGTATCTGCTTTGTAAGCAAGGTGGTGTCACAGTTACTAACTCAGTGGTTTATACATCTTGAGCCAGACCCGTGAAAAGTTATTTGTTCAGCCACACAAAGCTCAGCCCCTGCCAGAATGCTGTGTAGCTACAGGGTGGTCAAGAAGCCACACGAGACATCTATCTTACAGAGCTTATATATTGTGGAAATGGTGCTCATGTGTAGATATATTAAGGTACGGAATGAAACTGAAAGACTGACTGCACATTTTCTAAGATGTACACTTTTTAATGTGACTGAATATAGAAATATAAAAAATAAGGCAAGATTATTAATTAATAGTTCAAATTGCTTTGAATTAAACAATAGTAGTAAATGAGTTTTAGGTTTGCATTTGAATATGAAAAACCAGAGGCTTAGTAAGTTATTACAGAAAGTGTGTAGTTCAAAACTGACCTTTTTTGGTTGATACTGATTATTTCACTTATATCACAGTTGTTAATCAAAATCAAATATAAATTTAAAAAGATACAAAGATTAATACTCTATATAGAGTTGTCAGAATCAGGAGATTTTATATAGATGCTAAAATAGAGAGAGAGAGAGAGAGAGAGAGAGAGAGAGAGAGAGAGAGAGAGAGAGAGAGAGAGAGAGAGAGAGAGAGAGAGAGAGAGAGAGAGAGAGAGAGAGAGAGAGAGAGAGAGAGAGAGAGAGAGAGAGAGAGAGAGAGAGAGAGAGGTTAGGAGCACGTACTGATACAGCACATTGCTGCACCCACCACATGACAAACCAACTCAGGATCCAGATTAGGACCCGAGTGCAGCCATGCAACGGGTAACACCTCAGCACCACACTAGTTCAGATGGAGTGGAACAGTGTGAGGTTTTTTATGGTGGATGGAGTGCCAATTCTGCCACCAACCCCCAAGTGTTTCCCTGCAGGTTGGAGGGCCTACGTGCAGGGCTGGATGCAGATTAACATCATACCCAGGATGGAGGAATTGCAGGTTAACAGCCTTGCTCAAGGGCCCAACAGAGCAGAGTCCCTTTTGGCATTTACAGGACTCGAACCGGCAACCTTCTGATTGCCAATGCAGATCCCTAGCCTCAGTGCCACCACTCCACCCATGCTAAAATAGAATAGAATAAAATAAAATTGAACAGAATAGATATGCTTAGCAGATGAGATATTAATTTCAACCTTCATGTTCAGTGTATTAGGTGAGTTATGTGACCTAATGTTTCAGGATCTATATCAATATTCAAAATTCACATTCAGTCTCTTTATTGTTAACTGTGTGATTCTGCAGTTTTACTGAACCTAGCTGTGCTGATCTTTTTAAATAGGTGTTTTTAAAGTTGTACCTTTCATTTATTCAATCACTTTGCAATTGATAGTATATAGTTTTAAGGAAGTAGCATTAATTAAATACAAATGTATTAAAATTTTTTAACAAGTCTGCCCACTTTAAAAACAGGCATTGTACACATCTTGAAACGTGGTCCAACACAATGTAATGCAATTTCTAGGAGCACATCCTCAGATAAAATTCAAACAAAATATACAATGAGTGACTTGTTATGGTTTTTTGCATACATCTACTAGGCTATCCACCATCCATTCATCCTTTGAAAAGGGTGGTTAGCAGGTTGCAACATGATGGTGATTTACTGAATGCTGCAAAATCCTGACAACGGTGCCTTGACACCAACTTCTCTGGGCTGGGATTGATGTTTTACTATTATGGTCTACTATTAAGTCTGCACATGTTTATTATTATTGTTATTGCAGTTATTTAAGGTAGAACTTGACTAAGTCTTTGTGTGCTACCTGATGTTTTGAAATGCTCCCTGTGAGGCCATTATGAGACGGAATGTAACATAACAGCAGACAAGGGAGAGGGTTCTCTGCCTTGCAGACGAGCGAGAACATGCAAATTTAGCGCATATACAACCTGGTGTGGGGTCTGAATCTGGAATGCTGGATCCAGGCAGTAAAAAGTAATTTATTAATGGCTAATTTGGAAAATTTTAGGAGACAGGCTAAAGTATATGTTTTCTACGCAGTAGGTCAAGTCATGAGATGTATGTATAAGAAATTCTCCATCTCCCTCGCCATCACACATGTTCATACACTGCACATTAAGTCAGTTATAATGACAGAAGTGAGAATTTTGCATTTCTTAGCTTCTCTTGGGACCATTGTAAAGCTGACGATGAAACAAGGCAGAACAAACTAGAGACCCATAAATTACATTTATAGTAGCCTTGCCCTATGTAAGTAAGAACCAAGTGCGAATAACATTCATTTTTTAGCAATCTTTTATATCAACATTTTATAAAAAATTAAAGATAGACATAAATGATATGTTTACTTCCAATTGCTCCAATCAATATTTAAAAAGAAGATAGCAATTAAATATTAATTGGATGTAAAACATTAAAAAAATGAATGGCACTAAGTTCCTGTTATAAAAGAGAAAATAAGAGAAGGGTGGTTACCTTTTTGATAATGTTACTATATAAATAAAATATTGTTATTATTATCTTTATTATTACTTGGTAAATACAATGGTAAGCAATCAATACTGCACATGAAATGCAGTCAGTGAGGGAAATGAAACCGCTTGACTTTGCCTGTGACCAGCATAACTGCTTGCTATTCCTCATAACAGTACACTAGCACCTGAAAACTAAATAATTTTACTCTATTGGATGTAGATAAGTATTCTATGACACTGCCCAGCACATTCAAAGAAAGTAAAACTACACAAATTCACATTGCTTTCCTCCTGACATAATCAGATAATACCTCATGTTCAAAGAAGCAGACATAGATATGCACTGTTAAATTTTGTGAAAAAGAATATTTTTTTCAAGGATAGCAACAGAAAGCATTTATGTTCCAACCTTTTTAAAAGTATGCATATTTAGACAGAATACAAGAAAAAAATGTATGTAAAAACTCACATCAAAGTACTTGCATTTAAAACTGATGACATATTTTCAGGTGCATTCACCAAGAGTACACCACAGGCACACATGTATTTACAGTATCATTCCATGCTCCCATTTTGAAGGCAACTACTCATTACTTCAAAAGGAGGCATTCGAGCAAGAGCTAATGATGATGAAGCTTTTTCTCCAGGCTCACTGTAATTTGAAGGCCTGAAAATATATGCAGCTCCATTATCTCAGTAAATAAGTACTTACTCTGCAGTTGCTCAGTTCCTCCGCTTTCACGATGATTGTTCCGCATTTCCTACCAGGGATACCACTGTTAAAAACAAAAACTATTATTATTCCAGCTTCTTCAGACTCTATACCTCTGTCATAATTTTGCTTTTTATTGTCTAAGCAATAAACACTGTTTAACTAGAGTTTAGGGATTTCTATATTTGTTATTTTGTTCAGATCTTTAGGTAAGCCTTTAGCAATCCAGTATATACACATATTGGTACAGACAGCTTTAACATTACTGACTAATAATGTATTTTAAAACCAAATAGTGTAGAATTTATTGATTTGGAGATTTATTAAACAATATAGAATGAGTAATATTATTCTGTTTATAAAAAAGCAAAGGTACTGTAAGATTAATCACAACATAAACATTTTTGATTTTTATTGTAAAAATGAATCAAAAATTAGTGTGTTTCCACTGGGCTTCATTCTTTTACCAGTTTCCAGTTTCCTGTGACCATGGGAGTATAATTATAGAAAAAAGCTGAAAAACATTTTCTCTTGAGAGTCTACCAGCAAAAACTCTAATTTTTTGCTCATAGCCCAAATTTTTCATTACAAAATTATACAACACACATCTACATCATTTAAATATGAGCCAATTTAGAATCAGTTGCCAGTAAATGTAACCTGCATGTCACTGCAATGTGGACAGAAACCAGGAGACATTCATACAAACAAAGCAAGATCTAGCTAACTACACCCCAAAGGCAGCTAGGAACCACACCACTGCAAGTCAACACAATATTCTTATAAAAATATGTGTTCAAAGGAACAGAAAACATTTTATAGTATAATATATAAAGCAAGAGTGATTTCTCCTTTTATAACCCATTTTTAGACTAGCTCACATTGTCAAAACAGGCCAAGCTTCTATATGCTAGAATAACTACACATTGAAAGGGTGGTGACCAGCATGCAGAAAACAGCTTTTATTTTTATTGCAGAAAACATATTAATTAATCAGCGTCTGTTTCAAGCAGCTATTCATGGCACATCATCACTGCTTAAAGATGTCAAGCAAATTAGTATAAAGGTAACGGTTAATTAGATCCTATTTAAATCAATCAAGTTAGTGAAGATCATTATTTCTATGAATGGGCCAGTTGTGTACAAACAATTGTTCAGATAGATAGATAGATAGATAGATAGATAGATAGATAGATAGATAGATAGATAGATAGATAGATAGATAGATAGATAGATAGATAGATAGATAGATAGATAGATAGATAGATAGATACTTTATTAATCCCAATGGGAAATTCACATTCTTCAGCAGCAGCATACTGATACAATAAATAATATTAAATTAAAAAATGATAATAATACAGGTGAAAAAAACAGACAATAACTATGTATAATGTTAAATATTAACGTTTACCCCCCCTGGTGGAATTAAAGAGTCGCATAGTTTGGGGGAGGAACAATCTCCTCAATCTGTCTGTGGAGCAGGACAGTGACAGCAGTCTGTCGCTGAAGCTGCTCTTCTGTCTGGAGATGACATTATTTAGTGGATGCAGTGGATTCTCCATAATTGATAGGAGCCTGCTGAGCGCCCTTCGCTCTGCCACAGATGTTAAACTGTCCAGCTCCATGCCAAATTCATTACCAAGTTCACACTAACTATACATTATTCTTAAAGTCTACCTTGATATTTACATATGCAGTACCTCCTAGAGGGGTTTCTGTAACATTATCTTTCATTAGTTTATAGACATAAGGAGTATGGAAATCCATGAAGCAATTCCGACAATATTCTTTTTTCCTTCATTTTGAAAACTACTGCATTCTTCTTACATTGCTTTGTATACTTCAGGTGTATACAGAACAAGACAACTATTGCAAATGAAATGACTGAAAATCAGTATGTGTCATGATCAGGCTCATGTTTCTAATTTTTCTATAAATTCTCCTTGAACTCTAAAAATTAGTCCTTGGTTTAGAGGTCAAAGAATCTTGTGGTCATATTTATTTTGATATCTGATACATTTTCAATAATGCTGAAATCAAATGATGTACTTTTATTTTTCTTATGAGCGCCGCCATTTTCACATCATATCCAAGTCAAGAGTAAAGAGGACGCATTGAGCTCTTTTTTGTTGTCTTTAACTGGATTCAACCCAAACCTTTAATAATAATAATTCATTACATTTATATAGCGCTTTTCTCAGTACTCAAAGCGCTATCCACACAGGGAGGAACCGGGAAGCGAACCCACAATCTTCCAAAGTCTCCTTACTGCAAAGCAGCAGCACTACCACTGCGCCACCTTCAACTTTAATTCCTCTGTTGTGTTGAAATATTTCTGGTTAACAAATTCTGGCTCTGATATTTTTACAATTTAAGACTGACATTTTGGTTCTTGTTATTTGTGTATTTATTTATTGTTTTTTGAATTCTTTCCCTCTTTATTTGACTATGTGTTTTTTAGTGTGTATTAAGCCTTGGTTATTTCTCTCTTGATCTTCAATCTACGACATACCACTTATTGCTTTGATTAAGATCCATTTCCAGATTCGATTTCCATTTAAATTCTGCTGCTGCCCCATGCAGTTAACACAGTATTGGCAGGAGAAACATAATACAAAATCAGAACACAGACAGACAGACAGACAGACCAACAGATAGATAGAAAATTTGCAAACAAATAAAATTCTTCTCAGCTGTGTACTGCTATAGTGTTAATTTCATCAAAATACATATACATTTGGACTTTCCTTCTTATTATATAACTAGATGTCCCCCGTGGCTCCACACATGTAGTAGTGAAACAGGACAAACTTTAAAAAAATCAATAAAACAAAAATGTCGTCCTGGCCAAGCAGAAGGTAGGTACACTCCAATGTCAAATGTTGGCACAGTATCTGATTGTGTTCATCTTTGACAGGACAGTGTCCCCTGTGTGGGGAGAAAAGCATGTGGCTGTGATATCTCTGGTAATCAGCAGTTACCCTCTAAAACATGTAGCTCTGATCTCCCTCTCAAAAACATAAAACGTTACTCCTTAACAATATGTGGAACAAACAGGTATGGCTAGCTAAACGGAGGCAAGGTATGCTCCAACACATGGCGAGAAGCAGACCGAGTCAAACGGAGCCTGGAGAGTGAGTGAGGATGGCCCTGTCCCCCTCCACTTGGCCCGCAACTGCTCTCCTGGATTTGCGCAAATAAATCGGTTCTGCAAGTGAACTATGATATTTAGTGGGATGACAGAAGTTGCAAAATCAAACTGAATGGTCAAGCAAATTATAGAAAAAAAACCTGATCTAAATCTTTTAAGTAGTTCTCTCATGAAAAGCGAGACAGATTTTATATATATCTAGATATAGAAGTTTACACTTCCAAGTACAATCTAGTAAATATTACAAACATATCAGTTCAGCTTTTTTATATTTAGATTATTTCATACTTTGATAGATTTTTCTTTTATAAATAAAGTAAAATCATTTCACATTAGTTGCAGCAGTCCAAATACTATGATGTTCTGTATGTCTGTCTGTGTCTTATACCATGTACTTCTGTAGATATTTTTAGTGTAAAACATTCTGCAGCATGTTTTTAATATGAAGAGTATTACGTTTTCCAAAAGAGACTGAGGATAAGGCTAAGAAAAATGACAAACAAAAAACTTACAAGAAAACTTTAGGAACAGTATTATTGATATATTTCAAACAAAAATCACAGTATTAGTATGTCACAACTTGCAAGTCCTTAAAAGATGCAGATTTATGAAGCAGAAAAGTATCTTTCCATCTAGAGATACACTCTGTGATTGCAACATCAGGATTTTTTTCAGTTCAAAAGTAATGTGATCATTGCAATTGCTTGTCTTCAAAAGGAATAAACAATTTTCAGCACATCAGCTGCATATTGGAAGAACTGCGGAAATGTGTTTTCTTCGTACTTGATAACATCAATCAGCTATCACAATGGTAAAAGATTGATTTAAACTTGAGTTACTATCCATTTTGCACAGCTAGAATACCTACTGAACTGAATAAAAACTAAGTAAATTGCTCCATTAAACCAGTAATGGAAACTGTAGCAAGAAACATGATTATTGTGGATGCAATCATAACAGCAAGCTATAAATAGAAAATACAGGGTTCCAATCCAAAGCTACTACTATCTACTTACATGTTTTTAATAATACATTTAACCATACACCTCCTTCCATCTATCTACAATGGCAACAGTTTCATATTCCTTTCTTTAAATTAGACTGTCTATAGTGAGGAAGTTCAGTAATGCATTGCACCCATTTGTCATTCCTATTCACCTAATTTTTCCAAAATAGCATCCTTCTTTTAGTTTTATGTGAGGCTATTGTCAAGTCTCACCCTCAGGTAAGCCTTCTGTCGCAGAATAATCATATTGTGTGCCTATGGCATTGAGCCAGATGAGCATTTTGCCAAAGGTCATTCCTTATATGAAGGGAACTGCATGTAAATTTTCTTTGGTCTTTCTGCTTTGGATTTCCTCTGTGAGTTGCTTGGACTTCATTACAGTGTGCCTTACCTTTTGGCTTTTTTTTTTTCTATTAATGTTTTGCCTTACAGACAACACAACTATGATTTTGCTTTTACTTGTTTACTAAAGGTTCCATCATCCCCCCACTTTTATCAGTAAATTATTCTTTGCCTTAATCTAAACAATAAAATTGACCAGGAGATTGCATGCCTTACTTTACTGGTCAAATACTTTTATATACAATTTCTTCCATAAGACCAGCAAATGTTTGTTCTACCTCACTGGAAAAGTGGCAGGTGAAACAGTTTAACAGGATCAAGAGATGAATGAAACAAAAATCAAAGTAGTAAACTGTAAATTATAGTGGGGATCATAAATGTTGTGAATCATGTACCAGACCCCCTAAGAGACTTACTTTAGGCTGAGAACTCCCTATCTATCAGCATCCAAAAAAGGACATATCCCACATGTCTATATAGACCTACTACCTGTTAAGTGCATATAACAAAACTATTTAAACCAAGGCACTTTTACTATGGAAAAATAGATAGACCTTCCCATGGGCTCACCACCTATGGGAGGGGCCAAGGAGGTCGGGTGCAGTGTGAGTTGGGTGGTGGCCGAAGGCGGGGACCTTGGCGGTCCGATCCTCGGCTACAGAAGCTGGCTCTTGGGACGTGGAATGTCACCTCTCTGAAGGGGAAGGAGCCTGAGCTAGTGCGCGAAGTTGAGAGGTTCCGGCTAGATATAGTTGGACTCACCTCGACGCACAGCTTGGACTCTGGAACCAATCTCCTTGAGAGGGACTGGACTCTGTACCACTCTGGAGTTGCCCCCGGTGAGAGGCGCCGAACGGGTGTGGGTATACTTATTGCCCCCCGACTTGGAGCCTGTACATTGAGGTTTACCCCGGTGGACGAGAGGGTAGCCTCCCTTCGCCTTCGGGTGGGGGGACGGGTCCTAACTGTTGTTTGTGCGTATGCACCGAACAGCAGTTCGGAGTACCCACCCTTTTTGGAGTCCCTGGAGGGGGTGCTAGAGGGCATACCTTCTGGGGACTCCCTCGTTCTGCTGGGAGACTTCAATGCTCACGTGGGCAATGACAGTGAGACCTGGAAGGGCGTGATTGGGAGGAATGGCCCCCCCGATCTGAACCCGAGCGGTGTTTTGTTATTGGACTTCTGTGCTCGTCACGGATTGTCCATAACGAACACCATGTTCAAGCATAGGGGTGTTCATATGTGCACTTGGCACCAGGACACCCTAGGCCTCAGTTCGATGATCGACTTTGTGGTCGTGTCGTCGGACTTGCGGCCACATGTCTTGGACACTCGGGTGAAGAGAGGGGCGGAGCTGTCAACTGATCACCACCTGGTGGTGAGTTGGCTTCGATGGTGGGGGAGGATGCCGGTCAGGCGTGGTAGGCCCAAACGTGTTGTGAGGGTCTGCTGGGAACGTCTGGCAGAGCCCCCTGTCAGAAGTAGCTTCAACTCCCACCTCCGGCAGAACTTCGACCACATCCCGAGGGAGGTGGGGGACATTGAGTCCGAATGGGCCATGTTCCGTGCCTCTATTGTTGAGGCAGCTGACCGGAGCTGTGGCCGTAAGGTGGTCGGTGCCTGTCGTGGCGGCAATCCCCGAACCCGTTGGTGGACACCGGCAGTGAAGGATGCCGTCAAGCTAAAGAAGAAGTCCTACCGGTCCCTTTTGTCCTGTGGGACCCTGGAGGCAGGTGATAGGTACTGGCAGGCCAAGCGGAATGCAGCTTTGGTGGTTGCTGAGGCAAAAACTCGGGCGTGGGAGGAGTTTGGGAAGGCCATGGAGAACGACTTTCGGACGGCTTCGAGGAGATTCTGGTCCACCATCCGGCGTCTCAGGAAGGGGAAGCAGTGCAGTGTCAACACTGTATATGGTGGGGATGGTGTGCTGCTGACCTCGACTTGGGACGTTGTGGGTCGGTGGGGGGAGTACTTCGAAGACCTCCTCAATCCCATTAACATGCCTTCCAATGAGGAAGCAGAGCCTGGGGACTCAGAGGTGGGCTCCCCCATCTCTGGGACTGAGGTCACCGAGGTGGTCAAAAAACTCCTTTGTTCCAGGGCCCCGGGGGTGGATGAGATACGCCCAGAGTTCCTCAAGGCTCTGGATGTTGTAGGACTGTCTTGGTTGACACGCCTCTGCAACATCGCATGGACATCAGGGACAGTGCCTCTGGATTGGCAGACCGGGGTGGTGGTCCCACTCTTTAAGAAGGGGGATCGGAGGGTGTGTTCCAACTACAAAAATATCAAACAAAAACTTAATAACTGACTCTTGGATGAAGTAAATAAAATATTAAATGCCCCAACTTTCATTACAGTTAACTTAATCAGCCAACACACCTGAATGTTACGCAGGCATACAGTGTCTAACTTGTTTTTAAAATTTACAACGATACTCAATATTTATGTCGATATGTAAACATTTATAAATGGCATGAGGCATATAGGCTTATTACAAAAAACTCAGCATCAGCAGTCAGCACAAATTCTTGCCATATTTAGTAAGCATCTCCTGCATGCAAAGGAGAGACACTTTATACAAGTTTTTTTTTTTTTAATTGCATGTGCGTCTTCTCACCTGGTATTGGATTGTTTTACTGCAAGTGAGAGGAACGCAAAGGGAAGCTGTGAGATTAGTGGCTTTCCAATATCACACTAATGCTGGACCCCTTTACTGTTTAATTGTAACCAGCAAAACAACATTTTCAGTCAGCTGGAAATATAAAATAATAAATGAAGTAGAACCTAATATTGTTCTAAATTAATTGCTTATAAAGATTACATTCATACATATTTCACAGAATATGTATTTAAATAGGAAGTGGCATGGTGGGCTATTATAAAAACTGTTCATCCTGTGGATCCTTGCACACAAAATGGTGGTACCTTATTCACATTTGCGTTGTTGTGTATGGCACTGCCTCTGCATATGTTTTTGGTGTCCACCTCCTTTCGAATGCTGAGACAGTGTCACACCATGTCTTGAGTTGCCTATCAGAGTGGCATGGCAACTCTCACCTTACTAAGTTTACATTTCAGTACAGAGCAGGCTTGTCTTTTTGGCAATCACTTATTTGGTATGGAAAGTGGCACTTTGTACAGGTTTTATTTTATTTTTTATGAGTACACTGAATTCCCTGGCACTGTGGCTATGTTTCTTCAGTTGTCAATTTCCTTGGCTATGTTGCCTTTCATGGGGTAGTGACTATTCCTTTGTCATTTTGTATATCAAGCAAACTTGACTTTTGGACAAATAGCTTGTTTGCCAGGTAAAGTGATGTGAGATTGTTATGGTATTACGGTGATGGATCTGAACGGCTTCTGGGACACCGCCAACTATGATTGTACCCACACTCGATGACAATGTCCTCCATCAGTTTTATATTCTTCCTTCTCATGCTGCCTACAATGGAGAGTCATCTGAGAACCTCTGTAGATTACATAAATTGGAGCCAAATTTTAAATTGATTTGTATTGAAGATGAACACATAAAGTAGGAGGACAGTTCCCACTTGTTATACACAATTCAGAAGCTTCATGAACTGTAGCCTGTCAGTTAGACAGTCCAGATCCACTTTTTTAAATATGACTTTTGCATGTTGGCTTTTCTACTTTAAATAATTAAAGATAAAGTAAAATATTGTATATATTTCTTGTCATCTTAGGTTAGATTTACCTAACTTCAGGACTTCTTAAGTACAAAATGATTGTTACCAATGTCTTAGTAGGTAAATTTATAAAACAGAAATAGGATGTCCTTACAGAATGTTGGATGACCCAGATAGTGAAAGCCCATAGGCTAACATGTCCATGAAACTTCAATAAGATCTTTGCAATACATATTTTCATTTGAGGGAGAGAACTGAAAGGTCTGCAAGATGTAGTTTAGATTAACTTTATACACAATAAGAATTTATTTTTACTGGAATGCAAGAAACTGACAAAAATAGGTCTGAAAACAAAATAAATGCTTTTATCTCACCTTTAAGCAAGAACAGTAAAATACCATTTTATGCTGCCAAGAGGGGAAAAATCTTTTAACAATCTTGCATTGTTGCTATAGAAACAACAAGTGTTAAGGAAAAACAGTTGCTCAGAACCCAATTAAATAAAACTAAAAAAGCAACACAAAAATTCTAGTAATAATAGAGATGTATTGGGCCATAAAGTCATTTCTCCATCTTACCATGGAAACAACAACTCATTTTAACAGTGTCATGAAAGTAGCTTGTTAAACACTTTAAAAAAATCTTATATTTTGAAAAGCTCAGTTTCTTTTTTCCTGTTGTTAATATTCCAAAAATGTGAGAAAAGTTAGAAGGAAACATGCAAAAAATAATGAGGTAAATCTATCAAGTAACTGTACTATCATAATGTCACTAATATGCTATTAATGACACACTAAACAAGGCACCTTATTAATAAAACATACTGGGAGCATAAAAATGCCAACTTCCTACAATTCATTTTGAGAATTTAGGGGATATAATCATATTCATTCATAACAGAAGAAGGCATAGTGTTCACACTAAATGGAAAAACATTCAACTGATTAAAAAATCAGTATTAAAAGGGCAAAATTCAAATGCCTGAGGACTTGAAAGAATAAAATCTAACACAGATGATTGTAAAAGAGTAAGCAGCAACTGTAATTGTGATGACACTGCTGTAGTGAGAGGAGTCAGGCTGTAAGATCCCAAAGTGGCAGGTATACTGGCATTATTATCATTGTCAGTGACAACAGACCATAACTGATAGGGAGCGTTATTCTCCATTACTGTGTGTGGCACTCCAGAAATACTCCTTGGGCTCCAGTGTATGATTGGGTCTTTGGAGGAGAAGTATGTTTGAAGTCCCCTATGCCATTAGGTGCCAGCAGGAAGACTTATAATGTATGTTTAAAGTCTCCTTGGTGCACATTAAAATGTCTCAAAGATTTCCCAGCTATTTGACAGAAGGCTTGCAGGGAGGGCAAGTTCTAACAGGACAACCCTGGGGGCTTCCTGTCCCTTTCCTGGGCTACCCCAGGAAACAGTTCCATTTAGGGACTTAAAAGGCCCTCCAGGCCATAAAACAATTAGCAACTGGTATTCATCTTTTTATTACTTGATAATTCAATTGATTATATACTATTTTTATGAAAATGTTCAAGTAAACAAAAGTTGCTTAAAAAAAACTCAAGTGTTGACATCATCTACAGTATATAAGATTCACAAGATGCAAAATACAAAGAAAATCTTTACATAGCAGTGCTTAATGCATGCTCTGTGCAATGTTCACATACTTGAGAGTGTGAAATATACAAAAATACATATACATACAAGATATCCTATTGAAGTTCTTTTTTCTCATCAAAGACACAACTTTAAAAGTAAGCAGCATAACCCACAATAAACAGGTCCATTGGCAATTGGTAAGCAAGGCTTTGGGAGAAAAACCCATGCATTTTTGGCAGTACAATGATGGTGATCAGTGCAAAATGGATTTTTAAATGCTATGTTTAATTTGAAGTGCTTTAATTTATTTAGGAGTAAAGTCATCCAGTTATTAAAAAACTGTAAAGGTGTTAGTAGATATACCTGTTTCTCACCTATCAATAAAAATTATTTTACAAGCTTGATATGTATGTTTTCCATCCAGTTTGTATGGTAAGAAGTCTTTTCACTATGTTATTGCATGCAGTGTTACTGGTGTTCTCCACCTAACAAATACTTTACTGTAGTGATTGGTTTCTATTTATGACTGGAAAACACATTTATTTTTACAAAGGATGGTTGAAATTACAAATTTCACATAGGGCATTCACATCTCTCATAAGTAAGGTCTTTTCATATCAAACATCTTTCAAAATTTATAGAAGTCTATCATTGCATAAGGAACAGATTAATAATTTACTTTACTTCACTTAAAAAGAATTGCTAGCCTGCTACGCTCACCTTTTAAGCCTGCCTTAAATGTGGGTGGGCTGTGCTTGTACAATATAGTATGTGTGGTTTAATTCTGCCAATCTATTAATTTCTGGAGTCTGAAATACTAGAAAACTAGAAAAAACATCTTAACTAATAGAAATGTACTTAATACTATTATGATTTATTAAAAGATACAACTAACCATAAAACCGCTTTCTGTTAAACTAGGAGGCTCTGCCCCCTGCTCGCTTCGCTCGCCAACCCCTGGTGTTGGGAATGACAAAGAGCGTGATGTATGAATGAGATATAGAATAGTGTGACGGTGTAGATGATGCAAATAGAAAGCAAACAATAAAGTGTGTGGCACAGTGTAAAGGTTTATTGGAAAATTTCTTTGTACACGCCGTTTAAGTGTAAAAGGTAATTCCAGGTCAGAACTTGTAAGGTCAATGAAGATGGTCATTATCGTGATCAGAGTCAACTTTGTCAGAGCTTAGAAAGAGTTGTGTCTCTCCAGGAAGTAATGGAATGACTTGGGTATTTATGTTTTCCACATTAATATTTTTTGGACATAATATAGTGCGTTGTGTTAAAAGGGGCATTTGGTCTAATGAGATTGCTGTTCCAAATCTCTCTGTAACTAAGTCGTCGCAGATAAAGGCTTGAGGAATTGTAATAATATGTGGCTGAAGTCCATCTGTATTGGTGAGTGTACCATCTCTCAGTTGTAATAAGCAATCGTTATGATCTGGTTCTGGACATCGTATCTTTTTTACTAACTGTATCTTTTGAAAGCAATGCCAATTGTCTGCGTATTTTAAGGTGCACTGAACAATAGCTGAGTGCATGGCATCTGGAAGAATAGCTAATCACTGTTTAAAATCTTCTCCTAATAAAAGTACCTTTCCTCCAAATCGAATATTATTATTCATAAACGTTTGTAGAAGTTTATGAATGGTGTTGAGTAAGTGACTTCATGCCATTGTACATTCATCAATAAACAACATTTTTTGAAGACGGAAGACATGTGCAGTGCCACCGTTAATGTTCATAGTGGATACCGATTTGTAGGATCTAATGCAGTTGATAAAGATTTCACTTTCAGGTACATCGTCAGTTAGAATCTTCTGTAGATATTCAGTATATGAATGTAAAGAAGGCAGTCTAATTTGATCCTTTTGACAACAACGTCTAAATGTATTACTTGTATTGCCAGTTGTTTCTTCAGGGAAGTGAACTGAATGACAATGATTGCAAATGACATTCATTAATCCGAATGAATTTTCCCGGTGTATGTTTTGCTTGTGCCGTTTGAGAGGCGCGTTGTTGCATGTGTAGTATTTGGGACGTGTTGTTTTGGAGCTGTAATCGATTTGCCTGTGCTGTGTGAGAAGCCCGTTGTAGCCTTCCTTGCCGTTAACGTATGTCTGAGATGGGAGGTGTTTCGTTTTGAATCCGTGCCTGTTGCGATGCAGCACTTTGATTGATAGTTTGCGTCATGTGGATCCAGGATGTAGATTTGTGCATATTTGCGTTGTTGATTTGTTTCAGGGTGCACTGTTCCAATGCGATGCAGTATTTGTGCACATATGGGAAAGCAGTATGGGCCATTGCCTTTTGGTGGCCTGATATTTACTAAAAGCAAATGAACTATTGTAGGATCTAACGCAGTTCATAAAGTTTTTACTTTTAGGTACATCGTTAGTTAGAAGCTTTAGTTGAGCTTTGCGTTTTTGGAGTCGAGACATTTTTTCTTTTAGAAATATGGATAAGTAATAAGGAGTATTGCACTCACTGTTAATATGGAGACTTTTCTGCGGTTGAACGGTTAATAGTGCCTTATTGTAATGAGATCCACCTATGCTGCATAGCCGTCTATTTTGTTGTTTCTTTCGTGTTCGTGTGTTTGTTCCTGTTATCCTTTCCTTTTCGTTTTGTACCCGTGACCGTGTATTCATGACTTGTTTCTCTCTCAGCATCCGAAATATGGATAAGTAATAAGGAGGGTCGCAGTCACTGTTAATATGTTTCCTTTTCTGCAGTTGAACGGTTAATAGTGCTTTATTGTAAGGAGATCCACCAATGCTGACACCTATGCTGTCTAGTGTGAAGGTGCTGACGTTCACTTTAGAATATGTGGCTTTGGGTGTGACTTCTTATGGATGTGGGTGGGGGGGGGGGGTATTGTTGAGGATTGTTGTTGCGCGAGCGTCTTCTTTCTTTTTGTGTTCCTGTGTCTTGTTGAATCCCCCTCTTTGTGTGTGTCCCGTCCCTCGCTTGTAGGGTCTGTGGGGTGGTTTTGTGTTCTTTTTTTTGTGTTCCATGGGCTTGTTGAATCCCCCTCTTGGTGTGTGTCCCGTCCGGTGCCTGTAGCGGGGGGGGTGCCTTGCTGTTGTGCGCGAGCCTCTTTTTTTTTTTTTTTTTTTTTTCGGGTCTAGTTTCGTGTGCAATGTGTTTCGTGCTTTTCCTGCGTTTGACTTTGCGCCTCATTTCTCCTTTTTGTATGTGCTCACTCCTTTTTTCTGTGGTCTTGTCCGCCACTCGCGGCCCCTCATCCGCCTTTGTCGCCCTCTTTTCTCCGCCTTTCTCCGACTCTCGCGGACTCTTTTTGCGCCTGCGCCTCTCGCGGCCCCTCATCCGCCTCTCTCGCCCTCTTTTGTCCGCCTTTCTCGGCTCCTCAGCCGACTCTCGTGGACTCTTTTTGCGCCTGCGCAGTACGTCTTTTTGCAGCTACGGCCCATGGCCGGATGTGCCTGCGTCCATCATCCGGTTTAGCATTCTCGGTTAGTAATATGGATGAGACTGCCAAAAACAGACTGTTGTTATTGACTAATGCATGTGGTATTCTTTCCAACTGTGAAAAATGGCAAGAGATAGCGAAGAGTACATGAATGCACATCACAACAAAAGTCAGTTCCTCAAATGGCAAGTCTTCTCAAGTCTGTCCAAAAGGAGGGCAGAAGAATTAAAGAGAGGCTGGACCTGGACCCGGCAATCATTGGGCCTGTGGTTACACAGGGAGTGTCTGGAGGGATAGGTGTGGCAAAAATATTCCAAGAATACCTCACAAGGCATCCTTGCCTCAGCATCAATCCCATTCCAGCGAGATTTCAAGCTTGTGTGATCTCAGAGAAGTCCCAGTCCAAGAGTACCTCTAACATTTTAATGCTAAGGTAAGAGCTGCTGCTGACATAGTAGCGCCTGAAGAGACAGTTAAGAAATCCTCCAGCACTATTACATCATGGAAGACGCAAAGAGTGTTTGATTTGAATAGACATGACGGAGAGCTGAGTATAAATGAAGAAAAACTAAACTGATAATCCACTATGAAAGGCAAAAATAACTGAATATAACAACCCAGTTTACCTTGAGAGGCAGTACTATTTTCATAACAATTATAAATGATGCTGGAAATCCAGAGTTTTATTTTCAACTATTGATTGTCTTTTAAACCCAGCTCACTCAAAGGAATGCCACCAAAAAATTACTAGTGAAACTTGTTAGGCTTTTGCTATCTTTTTTATCACAAAATAAATTATATTAGAAATAATAAAATACATCCCCCCAAAGTTAATCCAATTGAATCCTAGCATGTCCTTTTAAGCAAGTCAAATTCTTTTAATTGAATAAATCAACATGAACTACACAGAATAATTTCTCAGCAGAAAGCCTCCCCACCTGTGCCACTGACCCAATACCAATAGGCTTTTTTAAAGAACTCTCCAATACCTTTATTGATAGTGTGCGTGACATAATTATTTTTTTTCTCATAACATTCTTTTTGTTATCTTTTGTTATCAAAGTGTAAAGCACTTTGTGATACATTGTTGTATGAAAATGTACTATATAAATAAATGTTGTTGTTGGTTGTTGTTGAACCACATGCAGAGGTGAATGCCTGTGCTTATAGTCAAAGTTAATATATTCTGAAAGGGAGAAGTAATTAAAGTACAAAAAGCTCAATTAAAACTTGAACTTCTGGAGCAGTGTAAACTGCACCATACATAGCTGATGGAACTGAAGAAGAAAAAATTTGATGTGATGGTTAGACAATTAGCTTCGGCTAAGGCACAGTATCACTGGTGATCTATATCAGTGCCAATAACACTTCCTTCTGAACAAAGTGAGCAATGGTTGAACACGTCTGGACCATACTCATCTTTTGCTGTTTTCTGTTTGCAAAGTAATGTATACTTTCTTTTTTCTTGTTTTTGGACACACAGATACAACCTGGACAGTCTGAAGGTAAATTGTACATTTTTTTCTGTACATACTGAACTTAATATTTTTCTCAACCGTTATTAAATAAAGATAGTTAAATACATAAAAATTAAAAGTTTTTTCAACTGCAATGGGCAGTTGTATACCTGCTTTAACAGTAGTATTGTGCAGCACTGCACAATACAACTATCAGTCCACAGTACAGCAGAGTTGAGAATTTCATGCTACTTGATGACTTATGATCATGTCAACAGAAGTACATTTCTCAATTAGCTCTATTGCTTTCTACCATGCTTCTGGTTCAATGGTGTGCTGCATGCTGTTGTATGGCTTCCTTCTGCAATGTGTCAACAGGTATGGACTTCAATGATACATGCTATCATCCAGTAGCAATCCCCTACCAACTTCATAATTTCTTGCCTTCAGGAGCACTGCTGAATTTGCCTAGATGAAGACATCATGGGTACTCCCAGGCTAGTTTGCCACTGTAAAAACATAAAATGATGTAATTGAACAAAATGTATGTGTGTAAGTACAGAAAATAGGACAGAATGATCAAACTTGTTTGTGTTTTGCGTACGTGACAAAAAGCATGTATACTTTCTGGAAGTTTTCTTTTGATGATGTGTGTGACTAGAAAATATACCTTTAGGGTAATGACTTTACAAATTGGAAAAATACAAAATGAGTCAGGACGCTATTTTTATTGCTTACGTGGTCAACGATCAGGAGACTAGAAAGGTATAAAAGAGCAAGGACATCTGCGCTCGAGGCAGATGAAGTGCGGTGTCCTAGGACTGTGTTTCCCTGTCATTTTACCCTTGTCTGGTATGTATCAATAAAAGGTTTTGACTAATTTTAATTTTCTTCTCTGTCTTCAGTCACAAAAAGTGTCCACACCACCATATTCATGAAAAGTCCATGATAATCGCAAATCACCTGTACATTCAATTTAAAGAACCATTTATAACAGGTATAAGTAGGTTCCAAAAGGACTGGAGTCTGAATGGGTATTGATGTACTAACCACTGCTCCTATAATATGCAGGGTGTGGTTGGTATTAACGTTTACAAAGCTCTGGATAGAAATGTAATGTAAGTGCTCACAATGTTTCCTGGACAGTGTCTTTAATTTAAGGTATTATTTAGTGTGCTTCAAGAATTACAGTGTTTTAAGAAAAAATGCTATTCTTATTTATAGTAATGTGGAGCATTTAGTGTAACATTACTATTAAGCTGGACATGTGTCTTGTAAACAAATTACAATAGTCCAAACAAATACAGGACAAATGTAAACATGTAACAGCAAGTGGGTCCAACTATTATTAATATTATTATTAACAACAATCTTGCCAGACATAAAGGCATTTGGACTAAATATAAATGAATATTACTCCTGGGGCCTGAGCTGCCTTGAAAGCTTGCATATTGTAATCTTTTTAATTAGCCAATAAAATAGGTAATTTTGCTTGACTTCTCTTCACAAAAGTTAATAACCCAGTTATTATAGTCTATATAAACTTATGATACAAACCATTCACCATACCCAATGATTTACTTCACATGATGCATTCATATATTTACAGTAATTATGTAACTAATACATTTTAGTATTCTCAAGAGTTAGAATACCATGAAACTTAATATAAGGCTGGTGATAAAGATAGTCAGTTTAAGAATCATTTACTGATTAACAGGTTTGGTGGTTTGGCAAGAATGTAGATCACAAAATATTTCACATGGTATTTTAGTTATGATTGGGTTTGAGAAATACTTATGGACGATCTGTTTTATGATGTATTTTACGATGTTCTTAGCCTGCTTATAGGAAATGCAGCCCAGTTCAATTAAATTTACATAGGGAAAATGTAAGAAACTTAAAGTCTAAAATATATGTATGTATATGTGCCACCCAGAACAAAGCCTACAAATAGTCTTATATAGCCTAATACAATGTAAGAGTAGGACATCAGACAACTTTTAATGATGTAGTATGTTTAGCGTGATGGAACCATTTAAAATCAAGTTATAAGTTATTACTCACAATACACATACATTCTTGGTACATTAAACAAAAATTGCAAGTAACAGTGCACCTACTTAGTATACAGAATAAACTGTCAGATGCATTACATAAAAACTGACTGGCACATGGATGACGACAAATTAGAATGGACTGACACACTAACTCAGGAAACAAGTGAGAATAGATTTTCTTGTAAACAAATACATCTCTCTGCTGTTCAAAGACAAAACAGACACAAGTATACATGGTAAATACAAAGGGAAAGCAACCATACAAAATACTGTTAAAGTAGCAGACAGTCCTAAGTGCTCCTTTGTAGTGTGTAAGTTTTATTATAATCAAAACTGGACTGGTTATATAAATATTAATCCAGTTACAGATGACCCTGAAAAGCATTTATTGTGGTAGTTTACTTTCTTAGAGTACAATATATGAACGTATGGTGTGGTCCATTCAATTTTAGCAAAGACCCAGCTGCTTTCAGATTCCTGGTCTTGCTACTGGTGGGAACTATTGCAGACCTGGAAGTGGCAAGCTCATATTAATTTACACAGATTTAAGAACTCGGAGGCTAGGGATCTGTGACGGCAATCGGAAGATTGCCAGTTCAAATCCTGCAAATGGCAGAAGTGACTCTACTCCATTGGGCTATTGAGCAAAGCCCTTAACCTGCAAATGCTTTGTCTTAAGTATGACGTTAATCTGCATCCAGCCCTGCAAGCAGGTACTGCAATATACAGGAAAAACTTGGAGGTTGGTGGCAGGATTGGCACTCCAGCCACCGTAAAAAAACCCTCACACTGTTCCAGTGTGGTGCTGAGGTGTTACCTGTTGAAAGGCTGCACTCAAGTCTCAATCCAGGTGGTTTGTCGTGTGGTGGGTACATCAAGAGCATCAAGAGTATCAGGGCATGTTCCCAACCTTTCTCTCTCTCTCTCTATAACAAGTTTGAATTGTATTACTTATAGGTATGCTGCTAAACTCTGACTTATTATTTTATGTTATGTTAAAGGTGATTTTCCATCGTCGTACAAATCTTGAGTATGTGAACTTATGTGTACTGGTTGTCAGTTGTTGTGTTTTTGCTTATTTTCTTGTATCTGAGTAGCATTTCCTTATTTTTTATTTTCTTGCTGCAAATAAATTTCACCTCTGGTTATTAAAGTCTACCTAATAGCACCCTACTCTAACCTAACTTAACTCAGCTCAATATACAGTACAAAAATGGACTAGCACCTATAGCAGTCACAGCGCTTTCTTCCCTTGATCTTTCTCAGAAATACTCAACAATATGAAGTCCTCTCTCTCTCTCCATCATGCTAACATGGGTCTCCTTCTCTATTTTGTGATCCTGATAACTACTTTCTAGCCAGATAATTCTATAAACATTTGAGAAATTCTAATATGAAAAAGTCTAAGTTTAAAAGGAACCCTTGATATCATTATCACAGACTCTATAAGGATAAACATTTCAAAACAAAAGAGGCTATAAAACCAAATTCCCCTGAGGAATCCTTGTTATTTACAGTAACCCCTGATCTCTTGGGCATCCTGACTCCATTATTTTCCAATGTATATGGGAGTTTTGCATTTTTATTTTGTTCTTTGTTGACATTGGTAATCTTTTTTTCAAAGAGCCATAAGAAACAAAAACAGGAGACTGTAACAAGTTTAGGAAAGCATCACTAATCAGTGTTTCACTATAAATTTTGCTTTATATTGCTTTAAAGCCATACATTATGCTCTGTTTTTGCTGTCTTTTATTTATGTATGCATTATAGTTGTATTTCTGGACACATTCAAAATTACCTAAGCAGCACACGGTTTCAACCCCCTGGTTTAGTGACAGTCTGTATAGAGCTATCACATTCTGTCTATTCCTATGGGTGATTTTCTCTAGGTGTTTTAATTCTTTACCTACACTAGGATAAGCAGCAAATCTAAACTGGCTCCAAGTGAGTGAGTGAGTGTACAGTGTGTGTGTGTGTGGGTGTGTGTTTGTGGTCAGCCACTGACATGTACTCTGTACAAGTCTGATTTCATCCTTATGTCTAAGGCTACTGGGATTGCCAACAGTCCTCTCAACCCTAAACTGGAATAAACTTTTTCAATAATGAAGAAGTAACATTATTTTAATGAGTAAGTATACTTTTTAGAAGTGTGATTATGCACTAAATTATCTTTTTTATCTGATGTGTGCTACTATCAGAGATGGGAAGAGTAGCCAAAAATTTTACTCAAGTAAGAGTAGCGTTACTTCAGAATAATATTACTCAAGTAGAAGTAAAAAGTAGTCATCCAAAAACTTACTCAAGTAAGAGTAAAAAAGTATTTGGTGAAAAGACTACTCAAGTACTGAGTAACTGTTTGATCATAATAAATGATTTATTTTTTAGAAATGTAGTAATAAGACAGACAAAAATATAAAATAATGTGCAAATTCTGCTATTTTCAAATAATAAAATAAAAAATGAGTAAAAATAAATAACATCTTTACAAAATAATGATGCACAAATAACACAAAGTTCCAAATATCAGTTTTTCACAACAAAGCTTTTGAAGCCAATACCTACAGTAGGTAACATGTATGTTTGAACAGTGCAAACTACTTACAGTGACAAGATATACTGTACACTGACAGTATAATACTGCATATTCACTTGTCCTCCAAATATCACAGCTGATAGAAAATAACATTAGAACAAGGCAGCTTGTGCACGTACAAGAAGTCTCACTTTACCTTGACTGTCTGCGTCTGTGCATGTTTGGTTAAAACATGCTTGTTCTTCCCTCAGTGAAGTGATGGTTAAGCTTCAACACGAGTTAGCTCTCATATTTCATGTACAGTGGAACCTTGGATTGAGAGTAACTTGGTTTGCGAGTGTTTTGCAAGGCGAGCTAAAATGTTTAATAAATTATGACTTGATAAACGAGTGAGGCCTTGCAATACGAGTAGTCCGTATACGCTTTGTCTGCCGAGCGTCACGTGATCACAACTGAGCTGATGGTTTTTCTCTCTCTCGCTGCGGGATTGTGGGCAATCGTCAGTTGGCGTGCCTCACTCATATAGTCAACATCCGTACAAGTGTATACTGTTTACTACAGCATTGTGACCATGTGTGTGTGCTGTGATGTGTGAGTCCCCGTCTTGCACCCCAAAACACGAAGCTGAGTCTCAATACTTTAGCGACACCATTTTTATTCAGATTGAAACAGGAACAGTGCGGTTATTTATTGCAGCGGGATCTGCCACTCTCCTATACACAGACACAGCAGTCAGGCAGGGTCATGCCCAGGTTAGTGGCCAAGTAATACTGTGCCCTGCGCATTTATAATGTTCCTTGTATCACCCATCAATGGCAGTTGCTTATAGCATGACCGCAATCTTTTCGGATTCGCTTTTACGGCGAGCTGCTACAGTGCTGGGTGCCTGCGGTTGCTTCGGGACGCTCTTCCGTGTGTCGTCTTGTTGGGTGAAATCCCACAAGAGTTTAGAAACTCACTCACACCATCCATGATTCTTTTCAAAGGTAAAGTGCAGGTTAATTTGTTACTTGTGTTATTACTTTATATTTTGTATTAATCATTTTTATATGAAGAGTTTTGGGTTGTGGAACGAATAATCTGAGTTTCCGTTATTTCTTATGGGGAAATTCGCTTTGATATATGAGTGCTTTGAATTGCGAACACGTTTCTAGAACAAATTATGCTCGCAAACCGAGGTTCCACTTGTATTCTTTCTTTCCCTGTCTGCTGTCTGTGAGGAGTCTGTGCCGCTATGACGCCACAGTCTGTGTGTGGACATGTGACTGCATGGCTACGTCTGATTTGTGAAACGGAGCCATGTGATTATTGTTGCTACGTCTGATTGGTGAAACGGAGTCTTGTGATTATTGTTGCTACGTCTGATTGGTGAAACGGAGTCTTGTGATTATTATTGCTACATCTGACTGGTGAAACAGTCATACAGTAGATCCACTGGCAGCTTCTCTCTGGCAAAAAAATAGCGTATCTTATGGAAAAAAGTAACGATTCACGTGTTGCCCAGAGTAGCGGAGTAAGAGTAGCATTTCTTCTTCACAAATGTATTCAAGTAAAAGTAAAAAGTATGGTGCAGTAAAACTACTCTAAGAAGTACAATTTTTTTTAAAAGTTACTCAAGTAAATGAAACGGAGTAAATGTAACTCGTTACTACCCACCTCTGGTTACTATTTTAGATATACTCAATTTACTTGACTACACCTGCTCCTATATATTCACAACTCTGCTTAATTATAAAGAGGACATTTCGAAAAACTTGAATTACCAGTCATTGATGCTCATTTTATACTAATCAGCCAGACACCACTTATTTTAAAGACTAGTTTTGCAGCATCCAATGAATCTTATTTAGTTTTGTTAATCCTTTTCACTGAAAGTCTGCCATCTGGCATCAGAGTTCCATCAGGTTACACTATTAGTATGCTTAAAAACACACATATTCTCTCTTGCATTAAAAAAACCTTTAGCAGTAAGTCGACTGCATGGTAACACGGAAGCTAGCCTTGTTACCTCATAGTGCAAAAGATCTGAATTAAAATTCTGGCATAGTAACTGTCAGTACCAAGTTTCCACATTCTTTTCATGTATACATAGGTTTTCCCATCCCACCTCAGATATGCAGAAGTTTATGTACTTGGTAACTCTAAATCAGTCCCTTTTAGAAGAGTGTGGAAAAAAATGTATGCGAGTGCCTGATGATGGACTGCAACACTGTTTCAATGGCTGGTCCACACTATGTGCCCTGCATCTTATATTAGGCTCTGGTCCTTGCAAACCCCAAACTAAAAAAAAACTGACTTGGTAATATATGGCTGCTTAATTAATAGGTTGTATCATAAAGTTTAAAAAAACTTTGCAATTTCATTGCAACCAGAAACCATAAAATGGAAATGGCTATGCAAAAACAGCTACCTAAACATCTAACTATATACTGTAAGTAAAGTCAAAGTACCCTCTGTCTTTTGAATGTTTCATCTTCATTTGATGATATTTATCGGTTTTCCACACTATGGGACCAAATTTCAATCTTCAGATTGCATCTTATGTGTTTCTTTGTCTATTTATTTCTTTATCAATCATGCAAATATTTGTATGGCTGAACAAATTTTCACAAAATTTTGCATGTACATTGCCATTGCTCCAATGTAACATATAGTCTGGGTTGTAAAAAGAGGTAATCCAAAAAATGTGCAATATATCAAAATAGTTGAGCTGATATTAATGAAAACTTGCATATATAATAATGCTGAACCAACTTAAAATTCAGGCTACATAACATTTCAAAAATGTCAATAGGAAGGGTGTTGTAATGGTGGAGGGCAAAACATGCATCTCTCCAAAAAGGCTGAGGTGAAGTTCTTGAAATTTTGCACATATATAACTCTTGATACAGCTCAAAATCTAGACTTTAGGCCTTTACAAGGGTTATAATCAGAGTGGGAGGAGAGGTGCGCAAAAGCAAAACTGTGTTATCATGCCAAAACATTTCAGCTGATGGTAATAGACTTGGCATATTGATTAGGACTGTTCCCTACTTTCAGGGAAGGCTACATTCCATCACTTTAATGTACTCCTCCATGTTCTTAAAAATCCTTGAACCAAAAGAAAATACAATTTTCCTTTGGGTAAAGGAGATTCAGGTAAAAGCTTAGTACCAAAACCATACGGCGGATGAGAAACAACGCGAATGATTTTAGAATGACATCAGTAAAGTCAACAAAGATAACTAGTGTAGCATTAACAGAACAGTACACTAAACTGGAGTGTGGTTTGTGAATAATGTTCATAAGCTTATGCGAAACCTCTCCACTAGATTCTTAGTTGATGGATTCCCAATTTATTTTGGGTTGTGTCAATTCAACCAAGAAAACCCTAACATCACTTTGATGCATTTAGAACTGATAACTAAGAAAAAATTATCTCTTGGTGTATTAGTGCTGCATTTATTTGCAACAATGTCATAACATAGTCAATAAAACCAGACTATGTTGGACATCCTTCAACATATATTTTAAACTTAATAGGGCAAGTATGTATTTGGTACTAGTACTAATAAAATTCTCAGCAGCATGAGAGTCTACCAAATTTTGAATGTAAATTTTATCAGTGTGAGCTTATAAAGATTTCTGAAGCTTAAATAACCCCCAGTACACTATAAAAACACAACCCTGGTTGAATTTGGTTTTCATTCACCTGAAGAAAAGATTCTTTGAGGCTTTGATGTACAGTACAGTACATGATTAAGGTAAAAAAAAATGGAGTTAAATTAGCCAATTGTTGTTATTTGACTTTCATTTTTAATGGTTCCTGAGGTTCTAAATATAATTTATATATCATTTTACAAGTTTTTTGGGACAAGGAATCTAATGGTCAATATAATTTTTTGTTTTAAAGCATCTTTTCTTATGTTACTTATTTTTCTCCTTATCCTATGGTACCATTTTGATTTTTTTTTTATGGGCCCCAATATTTTGGGTGTTGCTATTATCGTGTTAGCTATGACATCACAGGTTAAGAGGTCCCCTCCTTGGAATTACTTGGTTGTCCAAGTTTTTATTCAGTAAAAGACTGTGTTCTGTTTTCACTTGTTTGTTTATTCATTTTTGTTGTTATTTGTTTCATTGGACCCTGACTAACTCTAAAAAGCATTGTTGACCCTAACTTTGATAACTAAGGTCTGTATGCTGCCATGTTAAATATCCAAAGAGCACTGCCACAATGAGATATCTGACCTGAGTGTCACATGCTAGCAATGGGTTTAACAACCATAAACAACATGGCTTTGGGAAAGTAAAAAATAGCCACAAAATGGTGGCAACAGAAATTAAAAAGTGACATTATTAGATAAAGAAATAATTAAACAAAAATAAATATTCCAGAAATTAACCTTGTCCAGTTTCTCTTTATTTACAAAGTCATGGGAAAATATTTGATGCTGCCTCAGCTAAAGGAATAGTGTCAGATTTACTAAGTGTGGCTTCAGGAAGAAGACAGATAGCAGCATGTGTATTTAATATAATGTCATTCATCAAAGCAGCTTATTTCCAAGAGACTGAATGTTTAGCAAACAGCATTTCAAATTTAAAGATGTTTTTGGGATAGTTTTATCTTTTTTATTTTAATTTGAATTAAGCCACTAATACCTAATACAGGTGCCTTAGGTCAAAGGACTAATTTTAATTCTTAGTCTAATAATGCTCTGTATTTTTGGTTATCAATTAATTACATTTTGCTTCATAACACAAGTTTTTGTAATGACCCAAGACAAAGATTTTCGGTAATAGTTACATAAAATAGCTAGAGAGATTTAAGATCATAGGGATATGGCATGGATGGTGCTCTGATTAGTCAGCCATAATTAGTCAGCCATTAAAAAATGCTATACTTAATTTGCAAACCAGATCTCTATCCAGTAGTGAAAGCACTGCAACCTAGTACAAACCACATCCACACTGTATAATTTTGGTAGGGGTCTAGGGTCTAGGCATTACTAAAGTTGTCACCTTTTCTTCTAGCTTTGGTGAATGCAGAAATGAAGGTCTTCGACATCTTCTAAGACTTCAAAATGATATTGTTAGTGTTGACATTTAGAAATAAAGTGAATACCTCACTTTCAACCAGGAAATTGTATTTATCCTCCGTGTTGCAGATGTTAGCACCTGGTACATAATTTGGAATTCTAGCATTATACACCATGAAATCAACAATTATGAGCAACTTCTATGTGTCATTCTCAACAGACATGCTTGCGAAGTGCTGCTTCCAAGGGACTAATTGAGACATCTTTGATCCTTGCCTCATTGTTAACTCACTAAAAGTGTATCTAGACTGGTGCACTGGCATTAGAGGAAGCTGAACCCAAATCAAAAATGACTGAATTATCTAAATATACTGAGTCGATTAAATTTTTATTTGCCTAATGTTATGAGATGCTTGAATGGTCTTCCAAAGGATGTATTTTTCCAACGATCTCTGCGTTAGTCATACACTTTTGACATTTGAAGTTCTCTACACTGTAGGTAGGATAACCTAAGCTGTATATACAGCATGGAACACAACACATACATGTCTTTCACAGGCAGAAAACAAAATGAACTTATGTTTACCGCAAAGTTAATTTTCATGTTTATTTTTTAGCTGAACTTCAAAGGCGCATCTCTTTCCAGGAAGTTCCACTGGATTGCTTGGATACACTCATGTTTGGGCTTTCACCACTGGACAACCAAATGTGTTCCACTTTTTGCTGTGGCACTTTTTGCTCGCTTAGCTTGAATTAATTTTCTGCTTCCGATAGGTTATCAAAGAAATAGTGAGAGATGTTTCAACAAATTGGATTAAGGAGCGAAAAAAAGACTCAGCAAATGAAACAGCATGGTTACCAGTGGCAGTTATGAGGTTAAAGGAAATCTGTCCAAATCACTTGCATAACTAGTTATGTGGACCTCTCATATTTCAAATGGACCATTGATACTGTATGCAATTCTTTTTATTTTCTCAGATTGTTTAATGATGCATATACACATAAATACACTTGTCAGATGTTTAGAATGTGCCCAAAATTACAAACATCCATGGACCTCGTCCAACAATATGATAACTAAAGCACTGTATTCTCCCCAGATAGTTAGTTTGAGAAACTATATAAAATTTATGTTAACTTCACATGTGGAATTTGAATGTATTCCCTTTTTTCCTTAAATTTTCTGCTGTTATCCTGAATTTCTCACCACAAAGACATGCAAGTTATGCTAAATGAAAAGTCTTAAGTGGACAGACCCAGAATGAATGTGTTGAATTATGAATGTGTTCTAAAATGGACTGGCATCCTGTCCAAGTCTAGTAGCTGCCTCCTGCCTGACACATGCAAGAAGGGCTCTAGCCCTTCACTACCCTATGACTGAATAAACTGACTTAAAAGATTAAAAGCCTTTAAGAAAGTCAACCGATTTAATCTGTTATTTTCTGTAAATTGTAAATGTTTACTAGATAAGGATTCTGATAATAAAATGTTATGATGTGACCTACATGTCTGATGAAGCTGGACGACCCAAATATGTAATATATAACACTGTCAAAGCACCTCTTGAGTTGAATGACCCATCTGTGTGTAATGTATGACATCTGTCAAAACATCACTGGACAAAGCAAGCCGCACATCTGATGCAAGGTGTCAGTTAAGTGATTAATGAGCTCTCTGTCATCCATATCCCATGCATGCAGTACAGTATATGACCCCAGAAAAGATACACTAGGTATTGTGCTCCCTGAGAATAAAATAATTGGAACCTAAATTTTGTATATAATAGACTGCTAGACTATGTGTGAACGTCCTTGTGTTGAATAACCAAGATGTATATAACTATAAAATGCAAAACATATGAAAGAAACAATCTAGATAAATACAAGGACTTTAGATATGTTTTGTATTTAATCAGTCAAATACAGCCAGCAGAGAAATTATTTCTGCTTTACAGAGTACAGAATTGAGTGATCACCCTTCAACTAGGAAAGTAACTAGGGCATACATAACTGAAATTAAAGTTTAAGTCTGTGTACTGTATACTGTATGTATGTGCATGAAATGTAAAAAAATTACCAAAGAAGAGCCCCTAGGTTTGATTTTATATTGTGAAAAAGTAATGGTTTGAATATCATTGAGGTGTTAGGAAGTGACTTGCCACCAGTACAAAGTGATATTGAAGCAGCTTCCATTTGTTTTACATAGTTTTTACTTGTTTGTGACTGATGACACTGTCTTTTTAGGCCATGATAGAATGAAACTGGCATTGAAAAACAGGTACCAGACAATTGAGGAGAAAGATGCAGGAATATACCACACGAAAACCTTCAGCAGACACATGCTCATATTCTAACTCTGCTCTTGGGTATTTGAGAGCCTACTGTGGTATACAATACCAGCCATTCTTCATTAATTTTAAAGATTTTTCTCTTATGTTCATATTGAGCTCCATTGCTATGGCATAGCCATACATGGAGAGAGAAACCATCAAATGAATCTTTTAATAATTAATTTATTAAATTAGATAAACAAGTTAGAAAATGTACACATATTTTAACATTCAGATGCATTTGGGAACTTAGTTAACTGATTTAAAACGTTGGAGAATTTTACGATTCTTTAATAACTTTAAAGAGTCAGCTGTCATATTTTTGTTTACTAAATAATTTGTAACAGTGAGTCCTACTCAAAACAAACAGCAATAACAGTATGTAAATTTATGTATTACTAGACTACATTAGATACATGGTTTTTAAAAGATTTTACCACTTTTGGCTACATCGGACCATGATGGAGAGCAAATGTGGAGTTTTGCCAATAAACTATAGTGTAGAGAAATACTATAACAAAATCTAAATACTGAGTATGAATTTGTTCACTCTGTGTTTACAGAACAATACTTACATAATCCCTTTTCCCTTACATTCTTTTCTAGGTAAGTTATTTTTTTTCTATTTGTACTTTTACAGTTAACCTACTTCAAGCAGTAGAATAAGCTGGTGCACAAGTGGCTTATGCATACGTGCTCTCCCTGGCATTTGACTAACTTGTACTGGGGATTGTTTTTGCCACCAGGAACAGCTGGCAGATGAATAAGAGAGGAAAATACACAAAATATCCAACCTGAAGTGACCCTTCTCAAGATAAAATAGAAACAGTAATCTAATGTGTTATCAAAGTCATACAGAATGTTTCTATGTTTGAAGACAGATCAGTTCGCAAATTCAATAATGCTTTTCAATGGGAGATTTTGAAATAGCAAAAAAATTGTACAGCAAGCTGTGTTCAAGACATCTCAATGAAAATTCAACTTTCTCAACAAATTTACTCAATGACTAAGTGCAAAATTTCAGCAAAATCCATCCAATTGGAACAGAGTTATTTCATGTGTACTAGAGTACTAAAGCAGCGGAGCAGGAGCAAGGACAATGCCACTGTATTGGAGCAGTGACTGAAACATCTTTCAATAGCTTGGCTTTAAGCAGAGACAAAATTGAAATACCTGTGGCCTGAAAACTAATTGGGAACTATCCCATCAACATGGAACACACTAAAACAACTAACAAGGTTTTTAGCAAAAGAGTTCCAGAAATAATAAACCAAACAACTGGCACTAAATAAAAATGAATAAACACTAATGAGACAATGAGCAAATATATACATAAAACAGAACAAACAGGTGAAAATAAAGTCTACTGTATGTCCTAAAGTTTCAGATTCAAAGAAGCACTACAAATACATATTGTAGTTGCTTTAAATGTCTTTTATCAATAAATGTATGTACTCATGACAAATGTGCAGAGTTACTATGGAAGCCAATTGAATTAAAATGTTAATTCAATCACACTGTTCCTTGTATACAGATGTTAAGCAAACCCAGGATATTTCTGAGCTGACTCCCAGCTGACTGCAACAAGCTTTTTACAGGATAATTCATTTTCCATACAAACTTTAAATATAAAAGTGATTTGTCTCACTGAGAACTGCAAGAAACGTTGTTGTGGTCGCTGTGTGGTTCCTTTTATTAAAGAATTGCTAAAAATAAACTCATAAAAATATGAACCATTAGCTGTGTTGGTAAAGTTCACAGAGAAAGTGAAGGATAATCATGTTCTGTACAGGAACAATTCTTGGTGCCGATTATTCTCATTTGGCCTCTCTGTCCACCCGCACAGCCTGTATTCTTATCTATATAAGCTTTCTATTTTATCCTCTAGCATTTTTCTATACTTTGCTGATTGTCTAATTAATAATTTTTTATTGCACATTCATACTGTACCTATACATTGTAAAGTGTTTTTTTTTTTGTTTAAAGATAAAACGATAAAAGCTTAGATGATTACAAGAAAAATAATTTAATGCAGTTTAACCTAAATGTCAAATCATCTGCATGTTTTTTAGTGAATTCATAACAATTAAGATTGTATCACTTGAATACAAATATACTTATAAAACAGAAAAATTAAAGTCACAGAAGGGCAATAAACCCTTTGCCAGAGTGAATTACACAGGTCTTTTCCTGTACCATCTCTGTGCTTTCTGGAATGCACTTATTCTCACAGCAGCAGAACATATAATCCTGCAGAATGAGAATGCCTTTCACTGTGGTAGAAACATGTCTGATTAGCAATTCAAATGATCTGCATTAACCTAGAGGCTATGGGAAAATATTTCCACTACTTTCTCACATTATAAAATCAACACATATACACTACAAATGACACCTCAGTTTTACTTTTTTAATGTAAAATGCAGGTAAGGAAGACCTTGTGCTTATGAAGGTGAACTTGAACTCATACGAGTGCAAAATTGTCATTCTTGGTATTAACCTACAGTATGTCCACATAATTTGTGCTTCAGCTAGCAAATGTGCATCTAAACAATGTTTCGATACTCTTTAATATGTTAGCCATGAAATATGCAATATAAATAAAGTGCCTGTAATGTTTATGTAATCATAGAAATATCAGGCAATAAGAATACACAGTTCAATAACAGACTGTTGTGTTCTTTTCGAAGTGCAAGAGGCCATTCTGAAGTTACTTAAAATCCACTTGTGTCGCCTCTTGCTAATAATAGTGTAGAACAGAATCTGCTGGTGCCTGCTGTTCTGAAGGAGATATGCATCACTATTCTTCTGTAAGAATGAGGTGGAAAATCCATTTTGGACATCACTGCCATAAGTGTCCAAATTGGTTAAGAACTGATACTAAGAAGACCATGGCAAATGAAATAATTATTTTTCATATTCAGAAAATAAAAAAATAACAATAATGAGGTCTGCATTATTATTTTCAAAGTTGCAGGCAATCCCAATGTATACAATCAATGATATAAACTGCAGCATGCTTTGATAAAAGTCCTGAAGTGAGTAGAAAATTCTAAGAAGCATGTTAAGTCCACAGCCATACAAAAATGTACAAGATAATACTGTGCTATAATAAGTAGAAAAACTTAACTGAA
The DNA here is from genome assembly GCF_900747795.2 of Erpetoichthys calabaricus. Lineage (NCBI taxonomy): Eukaryota > Metazoa > Chordata > Cladistia > Polypteriformes > Polypteridae > Erpetoichthys > Erpetoichthys calabaricus. The sequence continues at coordinate 229,084,056 of NC_041394.2, forward strand.
ATCTTGACCTAATTTTCCTGATGATGCATAGAAGATTCAGTGACCTTCGGAAGAGCAACTTTGGTGCAATGTTTTAAACTTAATATTTAGAGACATGCACAAATTTGTTGGTCCTCTTACAGCTCATTGAAGAAGTGCCGTCTGCCTCCTGAAAAGTGATTAAACCAAAAGTAATTGTTCCATGTATACCTGCATGCCTTTGATATGTCACCGAGTTAAACAAAGCACATCTATCTAGCTATATAAAAGAAAATCCTGGAATGGAAAGCAAATGCAAGGCTACGAGACGTTATAATCTCGAGACATTTTAAAGACGCATGAGACCAAGGAGACTTGCCACGGTGCGTCTCGCGGGGACCGTAAACATGAGACTTGGTTCCAAGAGATTGTCCCAAGGCAGTAGCAAAAAGGACAGCGGCGGAGCTGATCGCACCTCCGGAGAATACAGACGCTGCTGGGAAAACCCCTGGAAAACGTTAACAGACTACTTCACATTCCTCCTTACCTTTCTGACGGCTCTGTCGCGTAATATACCTCTCGCGCGGTACTCCGCTTACTTAAAAAACTTGTACGGGCTTCTGTCAGTTTGGAATTGATTGTTTTTGCTTCTCCTTCTCTCTTTCAGACTTTTCCTGCTCCTGACACATACTCCTTCGAAGAAGAAGATACCAGTGCTTACTTTTAATTGAGAAACGGAAGTGTCGACTCTATCCTGTCAAGGAGCACGTTTAAAACCTTTTAAAGAGACATATGTTTGTTTGCAGTGTTTGAATAAAGTGCCAGTCTCTTCAATCTCCTCTGTTTCTGTGCAATTCTGTGACCCAAGCGTGACAAGTGGTACCAGGAGTGGTTGCACAGATGGATGCTGAGGATGCCGAGTACATATTTCAAATGGCTCAGAATGTTCCGCTACCTTACGATCCAGAGGATGATGATCCGATCCCTCAACAGAATGTCCCGCTTCAACAGAATGTCCCACCTCAAAATATTCGGCGAATCGTTCAGCTGCCTCCACTACCAGACAATGCTAAGAATGTGCTGACAAAGATGGGTCCTTCGGATGACCCAGAGATGTTTCTTTTGGCTTTTGAGCAAGTGGCGACTTTGTTGGGATGGAACAAACGGCACTGGGTCGTTATCATCACCCCTTTTTGTCTGGCGACGCCTTACTTTCCTTACAAAATGTACCTGATGATAAGCTTGGCAATTATTATTTCTTGAAGGAGCAAGTTCCTTTGCGTAAGACCACGACCTTTTTGTCTAAAGGCTTTGTACTTTATGACTGGAAACTGAATATGAACGGTCACATCCGAGCGCAAATACAAGATTTGATTCATAAAGTCCATTGGTGGTTTGAGGGGGACAAGATGGAGCGAGTCGTAGAAAAGGTTGTCATAAATATAGTACTGGCCGGGATACCTGCACTTCTCCGAGATGAGTTTCTCCATCATAATATTGAATAACTGACGATTATATCTCAACGTTTAGAAGGTTCTCAGACCGCTTAGAGAAAAAGCGGTGGATTTTGTACCCCGTATGCTGCGTTTCAACCTCAAGAGAACGCCCAGAGCATTCTCGTCACCTTGACCGTAGACCTGAACTTCAACAAACTTCAGGACCTGATCATCGGATGTCGTCTGGAAGGCCTCCGGGGAACGCGGTTGCTAATGAGATGCACATTCCTGGAGACGCGGGAGGCGGCCGAGGCCGTCGCTGGGGATATTTCGACAGTGGTGCTGAACGAAGATGTTTCCGGTGTGATCAACCGGGTCACTTGGCAAAGGAATGTCGTCTGTCTCTAGCTCAATCGATGGAAGTTGGTTTGGCGGAGGTTTGTTGCTCGCGTATTCCCGATTCATCAAAAAAAAAGATGGATAATTAATATCGGTGAAGTTGGGGGGCCGCGAGATATCATCGTTGTTGGACTCGGGCAGTGACCTTTGTGTTGTCAGAAGGGACTGTCTTGATGACGGATGCCTTAGTAACACTGAGACTGTAAAGATACGTTGTGTACATGGAGATGTTAAAGACTATCAGACATTACTTCTTCCTTTAACTCTTTTAGGGCTAATTTTTTTTTTGTTTCTTTTCTCCCAGGGCTGAATATTTTTCCAAAAACTAACATTTTTTAAAAAAGAACACAAAGCAATTGTTTAACATATCAAATCAACAAAAAATATTTACTTTTGACAAATGTTACTGTCTTGCATGTTGTATGAGCCTGCATACTCTATGATTTCACATACATATCACATACATTTTACACAGCAAAGTCTGATCTCGCTCAAAGCAGCCAATTTCAGTCATTGCCATATTGCACTCCTTACAATACGTGTTGCTTTGGTGCCTATTTTTCAATTCTCTGTTGCTGCACTTTCTCACATATATTGTTAGTGTGTACTATAGAGAGACAAGTCACACATTTGCCATCGTGCCATGCCACTGCCACCAAGTTTTCTGCCTGCATGAAAACCGTATTGTCACCTCTTTTCATCTTCTGAAACTTTATGAACCTTTATGTATGGCATTATAGCCTGGCTCACCCCATGGGATTTGCTTCTGTTTATTACAGAAGTGAATAAAACTTTGCAGCAGCACGTACCTAAGCCACCAGGGGACAAAACACGTTTGGACCAATGCTCCCTGAAATTATATCACCAGTTCTGTCCCATCTCTATTTGTAATGCCACAGCGCGCTTCATCTCGTCTTTCATTGTGGGTTTCCACTTTGAAAAACAAGAATGCGATGCAAACGCAGCCCGCGATTCAAAAAAAATCTCTGCCTACCTGTTTGTCACGTCTGACAGTAGCTGAAAAGCAGCATCAGGAGAGAGCAGCCTGAAGTACAGCAGCTGGTGATCTGTCATGTCCAACAGCAAGCCATGCCATCTTGTAAACTCCGGTAGCCAGATCGGCTCTCAACTTTTCAATGTCTGTGTATTTATCCCATGCGAACCTTGCCGTAGATGCATCGGCTGCGCGAAGGCACTCAACTGGCAGCAGATCCGCTCAAGCGGCATTGGCTGGTGTCTGATCAGCTGATGCCTGCTTCTAACTCTCTTGCTCGATCTCTTGATCACTGCCAATAAAGTCCGATTCTGAAAAATCAAGAGTCCGACTCCGCGATAATGCGCAAAACATTGTCTGCCGAGTGTTTTCTTTTCTGCACTTGCTTCGCTGCCTTTTCACATGTCGGTGCCATCTTGCCTTTGTTTACATTTCGCAACTCACGCACACGCAATGTTTATTTGCCGAGTCAACGAGTCTAGCATTCCTCCAAGCACAGAGGGAATGCCTGTGACGTGACAGTGAGATTTGTCGCCATTAACAGCTGATTGTCGCCCCCTATCCCTGGATGTCAACTTTTGTCGACATTCGCCTTCAACCCCTCCTGTCGACAAAAGTCGACATCCGCCCTAAAAGAGTTAACTTATAAGGGTCGTCACTTTAAAGTTTGGTCTGCTGTTTCAGACTCCTGCCCCTGGCCTTTACTGATAGGCAGAAGAAATACCCTTTATCCTAGACTAATTGCTGAACGTCGAGCATCGGTTATTGAGCCGTCTGTTGAATTTGGAGGGGGTGAAGAAGAAGAGGAACTAGTGGCGGTCGGTGATAATCTTGAGCCCCAATTAAACATTGTACCAGAACCCCAATTAAATATTGAACCCGATCTCTCCAGCGAGACTGAGGGAGATACCCCCCACAATTTCCCAGGGTGGCAGGAAGGCCCTTCTACATCCTCCCAGATTGCAAATGCCTCCAAACTCAAACCAAGTACTAGCAAGCAGTCGGATTTTGTGCGCTTGCAGCATGCTGATAGCTCATTATAATATGCATTTAAACAGGCTTGCACTGCTAGTGACTCCTATTACCAAGAGCGTGATACCGGAGGCTTGAAAACTCCACACTTTCTAGAAAAAGATGGTTGTCTTTTCAGAGTGATTTCAGACCATTTAATGGGGGAATTTATTGAACAACTAGTTGTACCTGAAGTGCATAGGGAAATTCTTTTGCAGCTGGCCCACTCTAACATCTTGGGAGGGCACCTGGGGGCTGATAAGACCAGAGATCGCTTATCAAAACGATTTTATTGGCTGAATATGGGAAAAGATGTTGAACGGTTCTGTACTTCATGTCCTGACTGTCAGATCGTCTCCGATTATAAGCCTGTTCGGGCTCCCCTATGCCCTATGCCTATTTTAGAAATCCCGTTTCAGAGGGTGGGATTAGATATTGTAGGCCCTTTGCCTAAGACTAAAAGTGGGTATCAATATATGCTGGTGTTGGTTGTCAACACTGTATATGGTGGGGATGGTGCGCTGCTGACCTCGACTCGGGACGTTGTGGGTCGGTGGGGGGAATACTTCGAAGACCTCCTCAATCCCATTAACATGCCTTCCAATGAGGAAGCAGAGCCTGGGGACTCAGAGGTGGGCTCCCCCATCTCTGGGACTGAGGTCACCAAGGTGGTCAAAAAACTCCTTGGTGGCAGGGCCCCGGGGGTGGATGAGATACGCCCGGAGTTCCTCAAGGCTCTGGATGTTGTAGGACTGTCTTGGCTGACATGCCTCTGCAACATCGCATGGACATCAGGGACAGTGCCTCTGGATTGGCAGACTGGGGTGGTGGTCCCCCTCTTTAAGAAGGGGGATCGGAGGGTGTGTTCCAACTACAGAGGGATCACACTCCTCAGCCTCCCTGGAAAAGTCTATTCAGGGGTCCTGGAGAGGAGGGTCCGTCGGATAGTCGAGCCTCGGATTCAGGAGGAACAGTGTGGTATTCGTCCTGGTCGCGGAACAGTGGACCAGCTCTATACCCTTAGCAGGGTCCTGGAGGGTGCATGGGAGTTTGCCCAACCAGTCTACATGTGTTTTGTGGACTTAGAAAAGGCATTCGACCGTGTCCCTCGGGGAATCCTGTGGGGGGTACTCCGAGAGTATGGGGTACCGGCCCCCCTGATAAGGGCTGTTCAGTCCCTGTACGATCGGTGCCAGAGCTTGGTCCGCATTGCCGGCAGTAAGTCGAACCCGTTTCCAGTGAGAGTTGGACTCCGCCAGGGCTGCCCTTTGTCACCGATTCTGTTCATAACTTTTATGGACAGAATTTCTAGGCGCAGCCAGGGTGTTGAGGGGGTCCGGTTTGGTGGGCTCAGGATTGGGTCACTGCTTTTTGCAGATGATGTTGTCCTGTTTGCTTAATCAGGCCGTGATCTTCAGCTCTCTCTGGATCGGTTCGCAGCCGAGTGTGAAGCGGCTGGGATGAGAATCAGCACCTCCAAATCCGAGACCATGGTCCTCAGCCGGAAAAGGGTGGAGTGCCCTCTCAGGGTTGGTAGCGAGATCCTGCCCCAAGTGGAGGAGTTCAAGTATCTCGGGGTCTTCTTCACGAGTGAGGGAAGAATGGAGCGTGAGATCGACAGGCGGATCGGTGCGGCATCCGCAGTAATGCGGGTATTGCATCGGTCTGTCGTGGTGAAAAAGGAGCTGAGCCGCAAGGCGAAGCTCTCAATTTACCAGTCGATCTATGTTCCTACCCTCACCTATGGTCATGAGCTATGGGTAGTGACCGAAAGAACGAGATCGCGAATACAAGCGGCTGAAATGAGTTTCCTCCGCAGGGTGTCTGGGCTTTCCCTTAAAGATAGGGTGAGAAGCTCAGTCATCCGGGAGGGGCTCAGAGTAGAGCCGCTGCTCCTCCGCATCGAGAGGAGTCAGATGAGGTGGCTCGGGCATCTGATCAGGATGCCTCCTGGACGCCTCCCTGGTGAGGTGTTCCGGGCACGTCCAACCGGGAGGAGGCCCCGGGGAAGACCCAGGACACGCTGGAGGGACTATGTCTCTCGACTGGCCTGGGAACGCCTTGGGATTCTCCTGGAAGAGCTAGAAGAAGTGGCCGGGGAGAGGGAAGTCTGGGCATCTCTGCTCAAGCTGCTGCCCCCGCGACCCGACCTCGGATAAGCGGGAGACAATGGATGGATGGATGGATGGTTGACTATGCAACACGATATCCAGAGGTGGCTGCTTTGAAAAAGGCCAACTCCTCCGCTGTAGCCAAAGCTCTGTGCGGGATTTTTACTCGTGTTGGCATCCCTAGGGAAATTCTCAGTGATCAAGGCACACCTTTTACTTCTCGCGTGATGAAACAATTGTGTGACAGCTTTGCTATTAAGAAATTGAGTACCACTGTTTTCATCCACAGACTAATGGTTTGACTGAACGGTTTAACAAGACTTTAAAACAAATGATTAGACGAGTTGCTCATAATGATCCTACATCCTGGGACTCTGTCCTGCCTTTTGTTATGTTCGCGGTGCGGGAATCGCCGCAAGCGTCTACTGGCTTGAGTCCATTCGAGCTGTTATTTGGCAGGCGCCCGAGAGGTATCCTGGATGTTGTACATGAGGAATGGATAGGAAACGAGTCAACAGCTCTTGGGCCAAGCTTTGCAGATCGGGTAGTTTTGTTACAAGATAGAATTTCTAAACTTTCTTCTATTGCTGTGGAGTATCAACAACACGAACAGGAAACACAGAAGCGTCTTTACGATAGGCGCAGTAAGCTTCGCGAATTCAAACCTGGTGATCGTGTTTTGGTACTGGTTCCGTCTGACCCGCACAAATTCCTAGCTAAATGGCAGGGCCCTGCCATTATTAAGGAGCGTATGGGACCAGTAAATTACAAAGTTAGAATACCAGGCTGGCGCAAACAATTCCAGATTTTACATGTTAATCTCTTGAAGGAATGGTATGATCGGCAGGGTATTTACACTTCCTTAGCTGCTGTCTCTCAAACCGATGTTGCATGAAGAAATATTGAGTGTGAAGAAGTCAAGAAGATGCTAGCATTAGGTGTAATTCATGAAAGTAAAAGTGACTGGTGTTGAGAAAAGTGGAAGAGATGCTTGCTTACCCCCGGCCTAAAACGCACAAACAGGTACGCGCTTTTTTGGGGCTTGCTGGTTATTACAGAAGATTCATCCCTGACTTTGCGCATAGGGCTGCCCCTCTTTCAGAGCTTACTAAAGGAAAAAAAAAACGCCCTATTTTATGGACAGAAATTTGCGAACGTTCCTTTTCAGATTTGAAAACCGCTTTGTCTTCTTATCCGGTTTTGCGGAATCCCAATTTCTCTAAGGATTTTGTACTACAGACGGACGCAAGTGCATTCGGTGTAGGCGCCGTCCTGTCCCAGGTTTTTGATGGAGAAGAGCACCCTATCACTTACTTGAGTACGAAATTGCTCCCCAGAGAAAGCAATTATTCAACTATTGAGAAAGAATGTTTGGCGATTAAATGGGCCGTAGAAGCGCTACGTTATTACTTATGGGGACGAAATTTCACATTAGTAACTGATCATGCTCCACTTTAATGGTTATACAGTCAAAAAGATACAAACTCTTGTCTAATGAGATGGTTTTTGGGCTTACAACCTTACAGTTTTACAGTCAGGCTCTGAGCATGTCAATGCTGATGTCCTGTCACGTCTGTTTGAACCTAGTCTGGAGAGTCGCTTGATTCACGAAAACGTGAATAAAGCTGAGGGAGGGGGTGTGAGCTGTGGAGCTGATTGCACCTCCGGAGAATACAGACGCTGCTGGGAAAACCCCTGAAAAACGTTAACAGACTACCTACTAGACAGCCAGGAACCCTGCCCCGCCGGGACACCTGGAGGAAGGAGGGACCAGGAGAGCTGCACTTCTCTTCCCTGGGCACCTGGAGTCCTTGATCCCTGGGGGACAGCGCTTCCGGTACACCTGGAAGTGCTGACAGACCAGGGATGGTGTACGCCCTGAGTGCTTCCATGTGCAAGGGTAGCACTTCCGTCACACTGGGGAGTGCTGCCGGATGTTCATCATCAGGCACCTGGAGCACATCCGGGGCATTATAAAAGGGGCTGCCTCACTCCATTTGGGGAGTTGGAGTCGGGTGGAAGTGGACAGAGCTTGCGAGAGAGGAGTAGAGGCAGTCGAAGGACCAAGGACTGAGCAACCACTGTAAATAGTTATTGTAAATAGGAGAATAAACGTGTGTGTGTGTTTGGACATTGCGGTGTTGTGTCTGTCTGTGGCCGGGCTAGCTCTTACACATGTTAAGGGCAAAGGCTATAATACCATCACCAAGCAGTTCAGTATTTCTGTGACAACAGTTGCAAATAACATTCAAGGTCCATGAGACTGTAGCTAACCTCTCTGGACATGGCCATGAGAGGAAAATCAATCCCAGAATGGGCAGAAGGTTAGTGAGGATGACAAGACAAAAAGCTGTAGACTACTTCCGAAGAGATACAAGTTGAACTTCAAGGTCCAGTGTCTGATTGCACTATCCCTCGCTTTTTGAGTGACTGTTGAAAGAAAAACATAAAAAAAAGCCAGACTGGAATTTTTTACAATGCATATTGAGTAGCCGCAAATGCTTCTGGGAGAATGTTCTTTGGACAAATGATACAAAACTGAAGCTTTTTGGCAAGACACATCAGCACTATGTACACAAATGATAAAATGAAGTTTTTCAAAAAAAGAACACCATACCCTCTGTGAAACATGTAGAAAGCTTGGTTATATTTGGAGCTGCTTTGCTACATCTATCATGGGATGCCTTGAGTCTGTGCAGGGAACAATGAAATTTCAAGATTTTCAAGACATTCTGGAGCAAAATGTACTGCCCAGTGTTCAGAAAGCTCTGTTTCAGTAACAGACCATGGATCCTCCAACAGGATAATGACCCAAAACAAACAGCTAAAAGCACCCAAGAATAGCTAAAAACAAAATATTGGACCAGCCTAAAGTAGACTTCAAGGAATCGTTACTTGAATCCTATTGAACATGTATGGAATAAACTGAAACATTAAGTTTCCTGGCACAGTTGGAGCAGTTTGCTCAAGAGGAGTGGGCCAAAATACCTGCTGACAGGTGCAGAAGTCTTATTGAGAGCTACAGGTATCACTTGCTTTCAGTGATTGCCTCTAAAGGTTGTGTAACAAAATATTAGGTTACGGATCCCATCATTATCATGTTATTATTAATAATTATAAAAATTTATAATTTTTATAAATTATAAAAATTCTGATGTTTTCATTATTATACATGCCATTTTCATCTGTGCTGTTTGAAATACTCTGTTGAATCAAAACACTAAAGCAAAGTCATTTTTTGTTAAATACAGAATAAACAATGATAGGTGTGAGTTACAGGTTTTTTCAGAGACAATTGGGGGTTCTTCTTTTATCGTGGAGGGGTATTAAAAAATTAGTCTAAGTCTATATAAAAACAATTTTAAGTACCACTGATGTTAACTTACAAAAAAAACAGCTATGCACATTTGTGGATACCCTAAGTTTGTAATTTTAATTGAATTACAATACATGTTTTAATTATTTGAAACTACAAATGTTTCAGTTTAATATATTGTGCTACATTGGCCCTACAACATATGAATTTGTTAGACTGAAATGAGCGGTTTCTACTCCTCTGTGATGTGCTGAAGACTACTGTCTGCCTATGATTTGTCTTGTTTACTCCCCAGAATATTAGCAATGTCCACCATCATGAAATCCATAGCAGGTGACACAGATGTTTCATATCTGCAACATGGAAACTTTTTTTATCTTTCTTATTTCTCTGTGAGTGTCCATGTTACCTCAGGATTGAAGAGATAAATTTCCCATTGAAGTACATACACTCTCCTCTAAGGTTACGTGTGGTAACTGTATTGAAGATGATTTCAGTTTTTAGCTAAACAAATGTTTTCCTCATTAAAGTTTTTCATGATGTTTGTGCAAAATTTACCCTTAATGAGTTTCCACCTGCATCCTGTGTTACTGTTGAAGAACTTATTTTAAAATAACTGTCTAGATTCTCTGTTTTTATTTCTTTCATAATTTAAAAACTTCAATCATGTCTCTCTTTAGTGATTACTCCACTCAAAAAGCATATGTTATTTACCCTATATGTGTTGTAGTGATGACCAAAAAAAATGTAACTGTCAAGATATTTTCATTGTAAAGTGATATAAAACATTTCTCTGCCATTGGCAGTAAGTCACGCCAGCTGTCTTGGGTGGAGTTTCAAAGGCAACTTAGAATCTTTTCAAGGTCTTCATTGGCCCTTTCTGTCTGTCCTTCAGCAAATTAATTTTACCAGTCTACAAGGGTTTGTGGAGAATAGTGCTTATAGAAAGAATATACTCTCTCTTTTGATGTTGAGAAAGTAAAAAAAGTCGCTTTGCACATTGTTCACGCTGTTGCTCCTCATTCCTGTTCTTTTGCACAGTGCTGACCACAGCATCAATAGTATCTTCAAGATTAGACTTAGCAATAGTCAGTCAGTCATTTCCCAACCCGCTATATCCTAACACAGGGTCACAGTATCATTCATAATTTATAGTCAGTAAAGTGGCATTGTCCTGCCCCAAACTTTGAAAGAACGAAAAATATGCTACTTCCCTTAATGATATTAAAAAAAAACAGAAAACATTTTTTTTTGTTTGTCTTTTTAATTTACCGTTGGCAAAATAAACACCTTATTTTTTAAAGAAGTTAGAAAATGCATGGCATAAAATTGAGTGTTCAAGGATAGGATTAATTGTTTGAAAGACATTCCTGTTGGCTGGATAATCAATCTTAAATTGACCATGATGTTTTCGTGTGTGTGTTCACCCTGTAATGGTCTGGCGCCCTGTCCAGGTAATCCTGCCTTGAGCCCAATGCTTGCTGGGTTAGGCTCCAGCTTCCCTGCGACTCTGCTTTGGATAAATGAGATTAGAAAACTGATGGATTGATGGAGCATTTGTAATTTTTTGTTTACTTCATCAAAAGACATTTTTGTTTATTAAACAATTTGTCGTGTTAGTGTGTGTGATAAGTGACCGAGATTTGTTGTTTGTACAGGCAGCACATTCCGGCATACAGTAAGCTGCTGGCATACTGAAACATGCTCAACTCTGCAGCCATTTAAATAGCTCTGTTTACTGCTTGAGGATCTGTTTAACAACATAGGAAAATTCTGAATAAAAACTATACCAGCTGAAGTAACCTCTCTCAAGCGAAACTTGAAACAGTAAACTAATCCTTAATTGAAGCTGTACAGAATGTTTCTTAGTTTGTTTTAAGGGTAGGTGATGTGCAAGAAAGAGTTGCTTAGGTAGGATGAAATTCATTCTCATATTATTAACCAGTTTACATGAAAACTGGCCTTAAAAAATACAAAATAAATAAAAAACTTGAGGAAAAAATACTTAAGTAACATAATAATGCAACCATTGTAGGAGGGCCCATCCTAAAACCCTGCCTATGGTTCATGCTAAACATTTTTATCTTATTTGATTTCACATCCTGTATAAGGAACCATTTGGGGTGGGGCTCTCTAACTGTATTTCTCTCTTCCCTGTGTGGGAGCCAAGTGCTGAGAGTCTTCAGGATGTATTATTGAACATTCTGATGTTTTCATTTCATTAGGTTGTGTTTTGTTATTTTTTTTTACTTAATAAAAAGATTTTTAAAAAATTACAAAAATCTACAAATGCAGTAGATTATTAGTTAAGAAAATAAAAGTTATTCTCACAGCTATAGACTGTACTGTACTTTGGAGAAGCAGCTCCAACATTCTTGCAGTGAGCCAGAGTTCAGACATATTTCAACTGTGCAGCCTACTGTGCAAAATCATTAGGCCACACAAGAAAATTATTTGTATAGCTAGTTATTTGGGCAAACTATTTCTTCATAATATTAAATAATACTAGATTAATTCTAAATAATATTAGAATTAATAGAAAAACAATGTAATCTCTTGTGTCAATTTTTATGTGTGCAAACCCCTCCTTCCTGCCCCCCCCCCCCCTTAAAACTGAAAACATAAGCATTTCACTTAATAAGTTTTTAAGATGGTCCTGTGGTAAATCCTTCCAATTATGAAGAATTTGCTCTAACTGTTCTAGTGACTTTTTGTTATTTGATGAGGTTAGGGCTTTGAGCTGGCCAACCAAATACTGTTAGTACTCCATCTTTAGACTCCCACTCCAAGACGATCTGAACTATGATTCCAATGTGTTTTCAATTGTTACCCTGAAAAAAGTATTCAACTAATTTCCCTGAAATTATAGCATGATAAATCAAAATCTGGTTATATTTCTCAGCAGTCTCATTCCATCAGTTTTGACCAAATTCCCAACAACATTGACTGAAATGTACCCAAGCCACTGACTAAGCCAGCACTGTTTTCAACAGAAAGCTGCAGGCAGACATTATTGCACTTTTTGCCACCTCTTCTTCTGATACACTGTAGGGGCATCTTTGAGAACCAGCAGTTTCAAATATTTGTTAAGGATAACTGCAGTATATACAGAATTATTGCAAGAAAGATGATCAAGGGACAGAGTGGTGTGTTCATCAATGAAAACTGAAATCCAAACTGAAATGACATGTCTTACAGTCTGCATAGGCCCAAAACAGGGGTCAGACTTTCAGAAACAACCTTCAGGGATCAGCGTCACCATAATATACCTGGTTTAAATGACAAACAAAAACAAAGTTTCCTTACAAATAAATAATTCAATAAATATTCAAAGAAGAAGCACAAAAAGGCAAGGCAAGGAAAAAGAGAAAAAATAAGGCAGGAAAGGTTTGCACACTAAGAGGCAGGACTCAAGCCCTTAAGCAGAATGGTGGACCTGCCTTTTGCATTTCCACTCATAGAGCACAAGGAATTTAACACAGAAATCATATACAGTGATCCCTCGCTATATCGCGCTTCGCCTTTCGCGGCTTCACTCCATCGCGGATTTTATATGTAAGCATATTTAAATATATATCGCGGATTTTTCGCTGCTTCGCGGGTTTCTGCGGACAATGGGTCTTTTAATTTCTGGTACATGCTTCCTCAGTTGGTTTGCCCAGTTGATTTCATACAAGGGACGCTATTGGCAGATGGCTGAGAAGCTACCCAACTTACTTTCTCTCTCTCTCTCTCTCTCTTGCGCTGACGTAGGGGGGTGTGAGCAGATGGGGCTGTTCGCACACCTAGACGATAGGGACGTTGCTACCTTCTGTGTGCAGCTGCTTTCTGAAGGACATGCTGCACGGTGCTTCGCATACTTAAAAGCTCGAAGGGCACGTATTGATTTTTGCTTGAAAAACAAACTCTCTCTCTCTCTCTCTCTCTCTCTCTCTCTCTATTTGTCTGCTCCTGACGGAGGGGGTGTGAGCTGCCGCCTTCAACAGCTTTGTGCCGCGGTGCTTCGCATACTTAAGCCAAACAGCCCTATTGATTTGTTTGCTTTTGTCTCTCTCTATCTCTGTAACATGATCTGCTCCTGACACGCACTCCTTTGAAGAGGAAAATATGTTTGCATTCTTTTAATTATGAGACTGAACTGTCATCTCTGTCTTGTCATGGAGCACAGTTTAAACTTTTGAAAAAGAGACAAATGTTTGTTTGCAGTGTTTGAATAACGTTCCTGTCTCTCTACAACCTCCTGTGTTTCTGCGCAAATCTGTGACCCAAGCATGACAATATAAAAATAACCATATAAACATATGGTTTCTACTTCGCGGATTTTCTTATTTCGCGGGTGGCTCTGGAACGCAACCCCCGCGATGGAAGAGGGATTACTGTATACGCAATATATAAATAACAAATAATATTTAAACAGAGTAATTTCCTCTTACCTGGAAGCTCCATCCTTAGCATCCTTCTCCCAATATACCCAGCATCTCTCCTCTGCACATGTCCATACCAACATAATCTCGCTTCTCTGACTTTGTCTCCCAACTGCTCAACTTGAGCTGACCCTCTAATGTAGTCATTTCTAATCCTGTCCATCCTTGTCACACCCAATGCAAATCTTAGCATCTTTAACTCTGCTACCTCCAGCACTGTCTCCTGCTTTCTGGTCAGTGCCACCGTCTCCAACCCATATAACATAGCTGGTCTCACTACCGTCCTGTAGACCAGTGGTCCCCAACCTTTTTGACAGCAAGGACCACTTTATTAGATGCAAATTTTTCCACGGACCGGTCATGGGGGGGTTGGTTGGGGGGTGCAGTTTTATACACAATTTACATAACATTTCTATTATTATTAAAGTTATTATGCAGTTCGCATACGTTTGCAATCTGAGATTTTTCTTCTTTTTTTGCATATAACAAAGACATATGCTTTACATTTGCCAATCCAACAGATTGCACATCACAAACATTAACACTGCAATCTTTTTTCGTGTCTGCCGTTTCTATAGGAGGGTGACAATGAGTTAAATTCCAATGGATGTTTTTCAAATGTTGACAAGCAATAAGCAAAAGGAATCAATGAAAACAACAAAAACAGCAAAAAAAAAAAAAAAAAAACAGTACGAGGAAAGTTCGAAGAAAGAGATTTTTTTACAGTGTTTCTGTTTGGGGATCGTTGTGCAAACGTGCACAACTGAGCTGCGACTACAGATCTAACTGCTCTGTGGATGATTCGTTCAAGCATTTCAAGGACACTTCGTTATAATGAAAGCATCTGTTGAATGTACTTCGTAGTAACGTGATTTCTATAGACTCATGTCATATGGGGAAACTGTCGGGACCATAAAAATACTTTGTTGTAATAGTCTCTCACCTCGGCCTCTCTCCTCTCTCTGCACCGCTGCAAAGCCCCGCCCGCCAAGCATTCTGAAAAGTAGTTTCGAGTCGTTCGTTCTTTTGTCACGTGACCACTTACCGGCTCAGTACCTCAGTCAAATACTAACGTAAAATTCCATTTGTTGTATGTTGGATTGTAAATGATTTTAACTCTCCAGTTTTTATTTCATTTTGGGTTACAACTTGAAGTTTAAGTTATCATAATCTTAATATTTTAAACTAACCTTATTCATTGAAATTCAAAATGCTATTTGCTTTTACTTTGTCATTATGTCCTTTTTGACCAATCTTTTTATACAAATATTAGATCAATATGTTAAGTCTGCATAGGAAAAACAATTATTATACCAGGAAACTCAAAATTGGAGTAAAAATGAACACTGATATAGAATAGTGTACGATTATTAACTATAAGTACTTTGTAATTGTAGGCTTGGATTATTTTATTATATAGCCTAGTGTTTGTTTACTTTACTGATAGACAAAGGCAATAAAAGGACAAATTAATCAATAATTTATTTGTAACAGGATTATTTATTTATAAAATAACACACCACAGATCCTCAAGAAACAGTAACAAAATCATAGTGACAGAAATTGACAGACCTTTTTTATTTATAAGAAAATGCTTAGATATTTTTGATAATTTCATGATAATTTCTAAATATGATCCAACATACAACAAATGGAATTTTACGTTAGTATTTGACTGAGGTACTGAGCCAGTAAGTGGTCACGTGACAAAAGAACGAACGACTCGAAAGACTCGAGGAATGAACTAATCAATTCTCTTTCCGGCTCAGACTGCATAGGTTAAGCTTATGGGGCTGTCACGTGATGAACGAATGACTCAAACCCGAAGACTCGAGAGATGAACTAATCAATTCTGTTTCCGGCTCAGACTGAGTTGGTTAAGCTTATGAAGTTGCGCAAATAAGCATGCGCGACTGAACAAATCACTCCCACGAGACGACTCGTTCTTCCCGAGTCACATTAAAGATTCGTTCAAAATGAACGAATCGTTCAAAAACAACCCATCACTACTGAAAAGTCTGAGTGAGTCGCCGTTGCCGGCAGTTCTCTCGCGGCCCGGCTGTCAGACGGCTGCGGACCGGTAGTGGGCCGCGGACCGGGGGTTGGGGACCCCTGCTGTAGACCTTCCCTTTCACTCTTGCTGATACTTGTCTGTCACAAATTACTCCTGACACTCTTCTCCACCCATTCCACCCTGCCTGCACTCTCTTTTTCACCTTTCTACCACACTCCCTGTTACTCTGTACTGTTGATTAACCTGTCCATCACCATTGCAAATAAGAAAGGGCTCAGAGCCGATCCCTGATGGAATCCCACCTCCACCTTGACTGCATCCATCACTCCTACAGCAGACCTCACCACTGTCACACTTCCCTTGTACGTATCCCATACAACTCTTACATAGTTCTCTGCCGCTCCCAACTTCCTCATAAAATACCACAACTCCTCTGTCGTATGCTTTCTTCAGGTCCACAAAGATGCAATGCAACTCCTTCTGGCAACTCCCTATCTATACTAAATACAAACTACACACCAACAAAAACACATGTAAAATAATGATTCAAAAACAACAGAATTGACTGAAAAACAGAAAAACATACTAAAGCCAAGGATCAGACCATGGCTAAAACAAAGAGAACATAGTCAGGGACAAGCCAAAGGTTAGAAATTAGGCAGCAAATGAACAAGGCAACCAAAACCAAGGGGCAAGGTCAACCAAGAATCCAGAGAAGAAGGCAAAGTCTTACAAAGTAGGCCTACTTGGAAACCCTAACTACTCAGTGCACTGCAAAAAATGAAATCTAGGCAACTGAAAAGTACTTATATCATGACATTAAAATTGTTTTCCTTATTGTAAGAATTACTGACTTATCAAAAAGTTTATATTTAAGATTATTGAGCTTACTTAAAGTACAACAAGTAAATTTTGCTTACCCCATTGGCAGATTTTTTTTTGCTAAATAAAAGCAAAACAACTCCCAATTAAAGTTTTTTGTCTAGTTTTGTATATTCATATGCAGTGTAATAAAGAGTGTTGATGAATATCCACCGAAGGACAGACACCTTTTTGGCCACAGTATTTATACCAGGGAACTCTGATGATACCAGATTCACAGCATCCACAAGAATAAGAATGAAAACATGACAATGCACAACAATTCAATTAAATCAGAAAGAAAATTAAAAATTATTCACACAAATAAATTCCCCATGTGAAAAAAGATCATCTGGGACAACAAAATACCACAATTTGGACTTGTTTCTTCTAATGCAAATTCTTTAGCTTGCTGCCTTTCTAAAAAAATGTTTTATTTAGCTGCAAAATGCATTTCAAGACTGCGGTGGGTTGGCACCCTGCCCGGGATTGGTTCCTGCCTTGTGCCCTGTGTTGGCTGGGACTGGCTCCAGCAGACCCCCAGAACCCTGTGTTTGGATTCAGCGGGTTGGAAAATGGATGGGTGGATGGATGCATTACAAGACCACTTCATTTAACACTTCATTGCATCATCAAGGCATGTACTTAGCTGGCAGATTATTTTGCTGGGCTCTGAGCAAACACTTCACTGATTTCCTTCTGCCTTCTAAGGAAGTACTTTCAAGAACTGCTCATCAGATGCAGACAACTTGCCGAGTCTTCTCCTGTGTCTTCTCTGTCTCCAAACTACCCAGTTTTTCTAAATACTTTATGATAGTGTTAACACCAAAAGCTGCAAAACTTGCCTAATGAGTAATTAGCTTGTATAACCTTCTTTCCCAACTCTGAGTCCCAGGGCAAAGTGGAGGGCTCTCTTTTAAACCCGACCCGGGAGTACTACCAGTGCCCAAACTATTGTCTCCATGAAGCATTTCCTGGCCAGATGTCATGCTGCATTCATCTGACCAGGAAATGCTTCATGGAGACAATAGTTTGGGTACTGGCAGTACTGGCAACAGGGCATTCATCTCCCGAAAGCTCCCCTGTGAGCATCCATATAGTGGCTCACCACAATGGATGCTGTCACCTAGAGAATTGGTAACATCTTGCACATGGGAGCCAGTCTCTCACTGCCCTACAATTCTACTAGCCACCCGACCAGGAAAGAGACTGCTACCTATCCAGTTGGGGATGCTTCTCCACCCAGGTGATCCATTCATTATGCTGGCCTTCCAGCCAGGTATGATGAGACTCCCATCCATTGCTGCTAGGCTGCCAGTCCCACTGCACCAGCTGCCGCAGGGTCCCCACCATGTCCATCTGCTGGTTGGAAGGGGGAATCTCACACCTCCCTTGGGGTCTATCCTGGCTGAGTTGTCAGTGCATCCATCACAGGACGCAGAAAATTGGGTTATACTGTATACTGATTTTAATCTTTGCAAGTAGATTTGCATGCCACTTCTTTTATTTTTAAGACAAGATCATACCAGTGATACCAAAATTAACAAAGCCATACTCAATGGATTTTGTGTATAATTGTTTATAGGGTCAGGAAGACTTTGATTTAAAATAAATAAGTAATTCAAGTTTGCTGCTCTTTAAAAAGATGGATGAATTCCTAAACATTTAAGTCAAAAGTAAAAATAAAAAGATTCTTCATGTTGCATACCTGCATATGCTTTTCACATAATAGCAAATAATTCATATTCAGAAAAAATGACAATGACAAATCATCTGTTCCTGTGAAGGAAAGATTAGCACAAAAAATAAGATCCAAATCTCATAAGAAATCATATAAAAGTTAATAATTTCATTACCTTTAGCAGAGTACAGAATTATAATTAAGCACTGTTATCTGGTGGTAGTTTCTTTGCATGTGCTTTAAAGTCTTTCAGTAATTGAAAAAAAGCATGCATTTACCGTGAAGCACTGAAATGGACAAAGGACAACTCAGTTAACAGTGTAGCCAGCTTCCCATTATCAGGCAGTTCTTTTCACTGCTGGTGCACAGAGACAGTCACTTTTTTCAGCAGTATTGCAAAGTCACCTGTGGTAGACTGGAGTCACTCATGTAACCAGAATAAATTACCTGCTAAGTTTCTATGATCAAAATCACTGTTTTAACTCACAAAGCAAACCTTATTATGTATCTGTCTGCATGTCTTGCATGTTTGCATTGCGTCATTAACTGAATAAACATCTTTCTCTCTCCACAGTCCCAAGATACCTGTAAACTACATTTGGGACAAAAGAAAACTTTTTACCAAGACAGTTATATGGATCATACCCCTGGTTATATCAGATTATTGATTAATACATGATGTCAATGATCAGTGAAACTTCAAAGTTTTCATAGGTCTTCATCTTTTGTATTTGAAAACTCACACCAGAGTTGATTTGGTTCATTTCCAAATAGCAATTTTAACATGCCCACCTTTATATTATAATGTGCTAATGGAATAAATCACTTTTGTGATATATATATATGAGCAAGGCCCTTCATGCCTAAAATCCATTATTCTGGTAATCAAAACTTTTAGTTTGTAATTCATATAGTGTTTTTTGTAGTGAGCGCCTTAAGAAACCATGCTAAAAAGCATGCATAATTAAAATAATAAAAAAATTATATCCATGCAAGACCATCATGTAAAAACATATTGACTCTGTAAAACAAAGCAGTAAAAAAAAAAAGTCTTTTAAAATTAATAGGATTTAAAGGAAACCCCGTGGCATTTTTTGACACACTTCTGCTGAATAATTCATTGGCTAAAAGTCCTTAGTGTAGGTGTGTTAGAGAGAGGATGTGCAGTATTTTGTAATGCATGTAGTAATAAAATGCATTGCATTTGTCATTCCAGCAAATGATACAATACAAACATTTGTAATAATACATTTTATTACTAAGTGCTTCAAACATGGGGTGCTTGGGGGCCTTGGGGATGGGTCATCTTGAAGATCATGCCTAAGGTCACAGGATAAAGCCACAGATGCTCCCCAATGATGCCACTGAGCCTAACCCAAACAAGCTTAGGGTGCAAGACCATTGCTGAGCAGACACACACAGCAGGGGCCTCATGTATAACGCTGTGCGTAGAACTCACACTATAATATGGCGTAAGCACAAAAGCGGGATTGTGCGTACGCACAGAAAAATCCAGATGCAGGAGTCTGTGCGCACGCATACTTTCACGTTCTTCCACTACATAAATCCCGATCAGCGTGAAAAGTAACGAACATATAAGCGCCTTCTGTCCCGCCCCAACTCCTCCCAGAATTACGCCTCTTTGAATATGCAAATCAATATAAATAGCCTTCTGTGAAAAGACAATGGGAAAAGTACAGGGGAAAATATAAGAATTTCAGTGAATACCAAGTGGAGGCAAAGGAAAAACGTACTATTTGTTGGTTTAAACAGTGGTATAATCAACAAAAGAAAGTTGATCAAGTGACACAGTGTCAGAAAAACTCAAAAGATCAAATTCACAAAGTCGCACAGTGCCCGAAATAAAAAAGATATCACATATCAAAGTCGCCATGAAAAGGCAAGTCGTAGCCCACCGTCTGAGTGTCATATGAAAGCGTATTAGGGTACAAACAAAAAAACATAGGCACACAGTGGGAAAAAAGCACGAAATGTCAACTTTAATCTCGAAATTTCCACTTTAATCACGTAGTTTATTTTGCCATTAAAGTAGAACATCATAAACTTCATCTTAAAATTGTTTAATTTACTAGTTTCTCAAGTAGCATGTTAAATGCTTTGTTCTGTGTTTGATCTTCTATGTGCTCTATGTGTGTGAATCACTACATGCTTCCGTTCTTTCTCTTTCTCCGACAGGACACAGAATGCATTACATTCGAGATATTACAGCTTTCTGAATCATTAAAATACTGAGATGCATACGTGATATCATTTTCATGATGATAGGAATGAAAGCATGTTATTAAACATGGGAACACGGTGGCGCAGGGATTGTTCATATCTCACTCAAGAGGCTTGCTGCACCATGTGCGACCTTCGATGAAATAATTTATTACAGAAGTACTGTCTCTTTCAAACGTACTAACCTCCAATTCTTGTCCATACTTTTCTTTCTCCAGTCGCCACACAATCAGCTCTGTAATAGACATTAAGCCATTTGTAAGCTTTGAACGCCGATTCTTCAAAACTTTTAAGGAACATTGAAATATCTTCGTAGTACATGTTTCATTATTCTATTCGTCTATCCTTCCAGTGTCGCGTCAGCACCAGCAAGAATACAGCGCAAGGCAGGAGCTATCCTTGAACTAGCTATACGCTGCGGCACTGTGTCCTCACATGTTTAATTATTAACAATACAGATTATTTAAATGAAGTTAAATTTTTATCTGTATACTATAAGCAACATATTTTGCTGCATTTCATCTTAAAAATGATATTGTCATCATACGCACTTTATAAAGTAGCGCAGGTTGTGCAATATTATAACTGTAGTGTAAGTTTACAGTGAGGTGATTGTACTTATAAGTACAAACATTTCTATAAGGAGCACTTGATGGACTGATTGAGTGCGTTTATAGTTCTTGGGATGAAACTGTTTCTGAAACGCGAGGTCCGTACAGGAAAGGCTTTGACGCTTTTTGCTGTGGTTGAGGTAGTGTGTACTTGAAACTGTATACCGATAATTCTCTTTCCGATCATCTGCTGCTGTGATTCACACTCAGATACAGTGATATAAATACTCCGAGTGGTGCAGTGAGAGTAATATGGAAAAAGATGATCCGCAGTGGCAACCCTTAACGGGAGCAGCAAAAAGAAGAACAAGATGCAGTGAGCATAACAACGCTAAAGCAGTTATGGTATTTGGAATACTATGGCTATTCCCTGGCCCATTATATTGCTACAGGTTAATTACAATCAGATGCATTACATTAATAAACAATATGCAGTTAATTTCAGTGTATTTATAAAGCCGCGTCAGGAATGTGGAGCTAAGAAAGAAAGGATGAGCACACAGGAACAGTAGTTTGACCATTCTGTGGACTATTATATTGTTACAGGTTAATTACAATCAGATGCATTAAATTTATGAACGATATGCGGTTAATTTCAGTGTATTTGATAAAGCCGCCGCCGTGGATGTGGATCTAAGAAAGAGTAACCACACAGGAACAGTAGCACTGCTTTGACACTGGGTGCCGCCAGTCTGCAAAACCGAGCGGAGAAATTGCGAATGCCAAGGTATGAGTTACCGTGGAAATGTGCGTGGCTTTACGCTAAGTTTAGGTTTTATACATCGCGATTTGAGCGTGGAAAGGTTCGTACGCAACATTTCTGTGCGTACGCACCGTTTATACATGAGGCCCCAGGTAATCAGTATTGCCAAACAACCAAAACCTCCATGGATTTACCTGATATCAGTAGTAAACTGCTTGTTTTCTGTGACAACATTTACTAAAAACTGAAATGCATTAAAACAAATATAAACCTATAGTTAACATAAAATGCACACATGAATTTTGCGATATAAGATAGTGTCAATACAAAATGGGATCCTGTATTATGTATTGCATCACCTCATGACTAAAACGAACCACAACATCAAACAAAAAAAGTCATCTTTAAAAGCAGGAGATTTAAAAATCTGAACGATTAGAATTATAGTATAATGCCAAACTGACTGCAATGAAGTAGAACTATTATTCACAATCTACATAACAACATGAAGGTGAAAGTAGGTGTACATATGGACATCGCCTGAAAATAAAAGTATGATGATGTCCACTTTAGACTGTGTGATTCTCAGAGACAGGCTTGCATAAATATGTACAAGACAACAGGAAAACTTTTGTTTTAGTACGTTCTGGTTTTATGAAACACTGTGAGATGTGAAATATTCCAGCTGTTCTCTTTATTACAAAAGACTCTACCTCCTGCTGCAAGCAATCAAACAAACTGTAGAAAACATTCCACAAAAAATAATACAAAAACACCTTGTATCAAACACACTTGTTAATCTGAGAAAAGCTGCAAAAAAAGTGTACATATATATATATATATATATATATATACATATATATATATATATATATACAGTATACATACACTAGATAGATAGATAGATAGATAGATAGATAGATAGATAGATAGATAGATAGATAGATAGATAGATAGATAGATAGATAGATAGATAGATAGATAGATAGCTTCTGTAAAAAGCCAAATTTGCCCCTTAGGATAAATAAAGTTCTTTCTTTTTCTTTCTATGTATCAATCTAGCCATCCATCCCTCCATCTAACCAGGTAAAAAACACTCACTTATATATAATAAGAGACTAAATGATAAGAGGGCTAAATGGTAACTAGGTTCACCATCCCTAAAATTCAAAATAATTGGTTGCAGGATTACACTCAATATTGAAACCTTTAGAGCAGGAGTGTCAAACAAAGATTTACTGTGGGACAAAAAAACTTTATATACCCAACAATAGGCTGGAATATATCAACAAGAAACTACTGCTTCTTTTACTTTACAAACAAGACAAACAGGTACATTTCTACTCATTACAATCAAATGTTCTGCATCACAACCATTTTGAAATTGTCTACTCTTTTATGAGCTTTTCTTTTTTTGGATAGGGTTAGGAAAATACCATCAGCCAAAGGAGTAAAATCAGTACTGAATATAAAAAATGACATCAGCACCAGGGCCAGCTCTTGTGTTTCTGCTGTCTTAGTCAAAACTATCAAAAAGTGGGAGGAGGGCCCATTTACTGCACAAATTATGACTGTCCCTATATAACATATTGCTTTCAATCAAGTACTGTAGATTATGAATGGATTTATATATTTACATTCATGTGTTGTATGCTTTGTATGTGGATTATAGATACATACAGTATTTGTTTTAATGAATTTCACAATTCTGGTAAATGATACCAAAGACAAATAGCAGATATTAGTTAAATGAATGTAAATTTGACTTACCACTTTATAATAGGGAGGTTTTATTTAGATAATGTGTAAACAAAGCTACAGTATATAAATATTGTACAGCAACATGCATGATTGTACTGTACTTCCATTTTAAAACCAGGAATACCAGTTCTAAAAAGTAAATAATAATAATACATGCAATAAAAGTTCTTTACACTTTGGCCAGGTGCGGTAATGACAGCTCAGGACATCACCAAAAAAGTTTGGTGTGCCAACCAGATCTGTCTCTTTATTCATTTTATTGAATTTATTAAAAGCAAGTAACATTCCATACAAGCAAGTCAAACTTGCCAAAAGTAAATTCAATTCAACCCACATCCATGAGAAAGACAGCAAAGGCAACAGCCAGAGTAAAGCTTTAAGAGTAGAAAAAAGGGGAGAGAATCTTTTCCCTGATATAAATACTTATTCTAAAATGTTATTGATTAGATCCTGCCAAGTTTAAAAAAGTTTTGAACAGATCCTCTAAGTGATAGAATTTGATTTTTTCCAATTTCAAATAGTATATAACATCAGTTACCGACTGACTTCAAAGAGATGGGTTAGGATTCTTCCATTTGAGACAAGATAATCTATGTGTTAATAGTAAAGAAAAGGCAATTACAGTTTGCTTGTCCTTCTCCACTTTAAGCCCATCTGGAAGTACACCAAACATAGCTGTTAATGGCTTAGGTGGTATAGTGACACCAAGGCAGTACAGCGGGAAGATAAGGAGTTGGCTACAGTTTTTGAAGCTGCAGGGAGGCAAATGAGTCAGAGGTGAGTGGGTCAGGGGCTTCCCCTTGGTCGAGATCCGCAAGATCGTATTAGATGGATTCTCTTTTGCATTGCTGGGACTCTCCTCCAGGCATTTGGTTTTCGTCCACTACGAGACTCATCATATTATAATAATAATATAATGATAACAATAATTTTTGCATTTACAGTATATAACGCTTTTCTATGGGGTTAGTCTCTTCTCAGGATCACAGCATAAGGAGGCTTCAGATTCACCACTACACGCATCCATCTGACCAGCCTTTCTGCCACAAGCCAGCAGACTGTGGTGGGTTAATTCCTGGCCTCACCGTAAATGCAGGTCAGACTGGCTCGTTTGTTGTCATATTGTTCAGTCTGGCCATGCCTGTAAAAGTAACGGCATAAGGGTTAGGTGCAACCGCAGCCACAGCCACAGCCTACTGGGTCGTCTCCACAGTTGCAGGTTGCCATCGTATGTCCGGGCTTGCCTCAAAAGTAAAAGCTGAGAGGCAGGGGCTATCGCCCCTCTTCCTTGGAAGAGTCTCACCATCTCCTGGGGTTGTTTCAGGTTTCATGTCTGACCGGGGTGGGACCGGCATCATTTTTTGGGGGCACTCCACCAGCGTCTACAAATCTGCCCAGCATTTTCTCTGCAGGGGGCAATCAGGTATTCAGGGACGGCATGGTCCAAAGTACCGGTGCCCACCATCTTCACTATCTGCTCAGCCTTTTTCTCTTCCAGTTGGAGCCAGCAAGCACTCCAGGCAACAAATGTTGAAGGCCTACAACCTTTGCAGGGTGCTTATGGTCAGACTTCCAATTCCAACAACACTAGACCTGGCAAGTGGCAGGAAACACATAACGAGTCAGGATCTCCCTAATATGGTGGGGTAGTCTGCAGCAACTTGTTATTCTAGGTAATAGTAGGCCTGCTGTGCCTCCCCGGTTAGGAATGGGACCACAAGATGTACCCACTCTTGCTGCAGCCAGCATTGCGTCTGGATATGTGCTCAAAGAAAAGGAGGTACACCTCCATGTTGTCCCTTGGCCTCATGGGAGCAAGCAGCTGTGTCAGCCCTTGACCCCGATCTACTTGATCCTGTCAACTCCACCTCCTCCGGCCAGGTGAGGTAATGACAGCCTAGGACTGCAGAAAGAAATTCTGGGGAGCTAATTTGGTCACTTCTTTTATTGGTCTGGGGACACCAAACAAAAACAAAACTAAAAAGATAGCGCTTGTTAGCGTCCATTCCTCTTACAGGGATTCAACAAGAGGATTGTTAGGAGTGTTTATTCTGCTTTAGCGGAGCTCTGTCTCGCAAATTACTCTGACCAAAAGTGACACCTCCTTCTGGGACGAAAAGGTGTTATTATTTAGGCTGAAGACTGATATTTTGTGTTCTTTTCCTGTTACGGAAGCCACGTTGTGTACCATTGTCAGGGTCATTTCGCGAATTTCTATTGGTGTGGTTTCCAAGGTTGTGACCTTGAATTAATCAGCAGACAGAATAAAGGTCAGCCTTTTGCTCTGAGCCTTACCCATAAAACCTTATTTACATTTTTGTCTTCTCATGTGTTTACTTTTCATGGCTTGCTTGGTTTTGGACTTATTGTATGTTATTTGACTTTGTATTTTGCCTATTGTCTGGATTTCCATCACTTCATTCATTTTTATTTTCATTTGTTTTGCCTTCTGCTCATATCTCCTGGTTTACTCAAGAAACTAGTTATCTGTTTTTCCTGCCAAGTCAGGACATCAGAATATTATGTCAACAGGACCAGATGAGACATGGCTAAATGCCTTCACCAGGCGGCTTCTCAGCACTGCAGGTAAAGACAGTGTTAGTGGCAGTGCCCCCTCTCATCTCCGCAGGTTATTATATACCTTGACTGAGCCTGTGAGGAGTTCCTGTGACGGCATGCCTGAAAACACTTATAAAAATACAAATTACTAAAATCCAAAACTGTTTTTTCTTGTCATCTGTACAAACTTAAGACACAATATCTTTTAAATACACTGCTTGCACTAGCTCACCTTCCACTAAAAGGGTGCTGGGAGTTATAGGAAATATAAGGATACATTAAACCTTTTATGATTTTCACACATTTCACAAATTCACATTAATACTAATATACAATAATAATAATTATTATTATAATAATAATACAAAACAGGCCTAATATGCATAGTATTAAAAATGTAATTCAAGATATTCCAATGTTATAAACTATGAGCTAACCAGTTCAGCAATTAGGCAAAAATTCAGCCTTGGAGTTTCCTTACCTGGTTATTAAATATTGTAAGAACTCATTAAATATCGTGAATATTCGTCTAAAACAGCTTGTAATTACAGCGCACTTTACTTCCAAAAATAAAGAAAGAACAAGAAAAAAAATCTTTTTATATCTATATCAATGTGGAAGTTAGGATGTAACATTAAATAAAGAATAAATATACACAGTAGACCCCCACCTCTTCTTGGATCGAGGCCTTGGCGTGGCAGAAGGGCTTGCGTGGTCTAGTGATCCTCGGAGCTATGTTGTCGGGAGCTACATGCGGATTCCGTCCCGGCCGTGGAACACTGGACCAGCTCTACACCCTGGCCAGGATCCTGGAGGGGGCATGGGAGTTTGCCCAACCAGTCCACATGTGTTTTGTGGATTTGGAGAAGGCATTCGACCGTGTCCCTCGATGCATCCTGTGGGGTGTGCTCCAAGAGTACGGGGTACAAGGCTCATCGTTAAAAGCCATTCAGTCTCTGTACAGGAGGAGCAGGAGCTTGGTCTGCATTGCCGGTAATAAGTCTGACTCGTTTCCTGTTGAGGTTGGACTCCACCAGGGCTGCCCTTTGTCACCGATTCTGTTCAAAAGTTATATGGACAGAATTTCTAGACGCAGCCAAGGAGGGGAGGGGGTCTTGTTCGGTGACCTCAGAATCTCGTCTCTGCTATTTGCGGATAACATGGTTGTGTTGGCATCATCGGACAGTGACCTCCAGCTCTCACTGGAGCGGTTCACAGCCGAATGCAAAGCAGCAGGGATGAGAGTCAGCACCTCTAAATCCGAGGCCATGGTTCTCAGCCGGAAAAAACTGGAATGCTCGCTTCGGGTTGGGAACACATTACTGCCTCAAGTGGAGGAGTTCAAGTATCTCGGGGTCTTGTTCACGAGTGAGGGAAGAATGGAGCGGGAGGTTGACAGACGGATCGGTGTGGCATCCGCAGTAATGTAGGCTCTGCAAAGGTCCATCGTGGTGAAGAGAGAGCTGAGCCAAAAGGCAAGGCTGTCGATTTACCAGTCGATCTACTTTCCTACCCTCACCTATGGCCACGAGCTTTGGGTAGTGACCAAAAGAGCAAGATCACAGATACAAGCGGCCAAAATGAGTTTTCTCCACAGGGTGGCTGGACTTTCCCTTAGAGATAGGGTGAGGAGTTGAGTTATCCGGGAGAGACTCGGAGTAGAGTCGCTGCTCCTCCACATTGAGAGGAGTTAGTTGAGGTGGTTCGGGCATCTGGTTAGGATGTCCCCTGGACGCCTCCCTGTGGGGGTGTACCGGGCATGCCCCACTGAGAGATGGCCATGGGGCAGACCCAGGACACACTGGAGGGATTATATCTCCCGGCTGGCCTTGGAACGCCTCGGGGTCCTCCCAGAGGAGCTGGAGGAGGGGGCCGGGGAGAGGGAGGTCTGGGCTTCCCTGCTTTGGCTGCTGCCTCCGCGACTCGACCTCGGATAAGCGGTGGATAATGGATGGAATGGATGGATGGCAGACCCCCCACGAAGTCACGGTTCAGAGTTCGCGGCCTCAGTCATTCGCAGATTTTTCCTTAGAACCTAGCTAATAATTGTTGGCGGAAACCGCAAACATCCTCCGCAATTTTTATGGCTTTTTCGTGGCAATACTGCACTATAGAGAGAACAGGAAGCAGCTGTAGAGAAAACCGCGACTTGGGATGGTGGAAGTAGCCAATAGAATTTGAACAACTCCCAGCAGTCTCTCCAGTGGCACAGATTGGTCTTCTGCAGAGGGTGCTGGGGCTGCTGAGGTCAAAGAATGTCAGCGCGGCTTTTAAAAAGGGGGCCAGTGACCAAAAGCAAAAAAAAAAAAAAAAAGTTTTTGTAATTTGTGTTTCAAGTTCCTGTCTGTCTGCCTTCTGTTGGGTTACCTGCACTTATTCATTTTGTCCTGGATCGTTTCGTGCATCTGGATTGTCTGCCGTCTGCCTGTGTACATGAGGACTGTAAGTGGATTCATGATCATCCTGAAAAGAAAGGAGCGCTCCTGAACCCGTTTTCACCATTTCAGGAACTACCGGTAGGACTATCTGTACATTCCCATTCAACGTGTGGATCTCTGGACTACCTATTTTCATCTGTTGCCGTTTTTCATGAACTTTTTCATGATTTACTGTGTGTGTTTTGTTTGTGCTTTGTTGTATTTAATGTGTAATCGCCGTAAGGAGAACAGGGGTGGTATCGTTTTCTTATTTCATTTGTTTTCATTACATTCTTTATTTGCTGTTTGATAACCGGTTTGCTTTGTTTTTGTCTCTGTTTGTGAGTGCGCACTGGTCGAGTCAAGGCTAAATGCATCCCTGGAATCTCCACCATAAAAATAAATAAATCACCGTCTTCTTGATTACAGCTTCTCGCCAGATGCTACGCTTACTTAAAAGCCTGAACACTGTCTGTCCTTTTTGGCTGATTGCTTTGTTTCTCTCTCCTCCCCCCGACATTCTCTGCTCCTGTTGGGGGGTTGTGCTCCCCTAGGATGTTTGTCTATTGTTTAATTGATAACTAACAACATACTGAGCTCCTTTTACTTCTGAAAGAGACATGTTTGTTTGAAGTGTTTAAATAAAATTCCTGTCTGTACAATCTCCTGTGTTTCTGTGCAATTCTGTGCCCCAAGCGTTGCACTTTGTACATATTGTTCCAGTAGTTTTTAAAATGGTTTTTACAGTTCATTAGCAGTGTGTAAAATGATAGTGTTGCAGTAATTGTGATGCTCTTTGCATGAAAAAAGTGTTCCATTAAAATTTCACTTTTTCTTTGTTAATTGTGACATTTACTTAAAGTGCAGCAAAAAAGTATTTGCTGTCCAGTGATGCATTAATCCCACGTATGTGGCAGTTTAAGGGTTAAACCCCCAGATGCCGCCGAAACGAGCTGCACCATCTAAGGCTTCTGGCAATGAAAACGCACTTGCATGAATTACAGTATATATAGCGGTAACATCTGTATTTTACATTCTAGCTCTGCAGGAGATATAGCAGTACAGTATACAGGTTTACCTTTATATTCATTATTTTTAGGTAATGTATTAAGATGGGCATATTTAGGGTTTAAACTATGAAAACAGGCATTTTTTTAACCACATCCAAAATTCGCGTTTTTTTCACAATTCGCGGGTGCTCTAGGAACGTAACCCCCACGAATTTTGGGGGTGTACTGTATATATATATATATATATATATATATATATATATATATATATATATATATACAGTGGAACCTCGAGATACGAGCACCTCTGTATACGAGAAATTCAAAATACGAGGAAAGTATGAGCGAAAAATTCAGCTCTAAATACGAGCATTGGTTCGCGTAACGAGCCACGAGCCAGGCTGTGGGTATAGCTCGCGGCTTAGCAAGGGGGCGTGGTAGCAGTTGCGAGCCGCGATCTGCGGTGTCTGCGTTTCTCACTTAAGTGCACAGGTGGGAAACTGCCCACATCCATGATTGTTCCTGTGGCTGATGGGCTGCAGCTGCCATGTCCTCCCCGCATATATAGAGAAGCGCGAGCAGGTTAAGGGGGAGAAAAAGTAAAAGAGAGAGAGAGAGAGAGAGAGAGAGAGAGAGAGAGAGAGAGAGAGAGAGAGAGAGAAGGCAGGCAGGCAGGCAGGCAGGCAAGTGCAGGCTCGCGCAGGCTCGCGCAGGCTCGCGTGTAGCTGAACAGGCGAGCCAAACAGCTGAAGCAGGACGGTGTAGAGAAGGTCAGCTGCATTAAGAGTGTCTCGCCTGTTTTAGAGCCCGCATGGGAGAAATAGGTGAGACGCTAACAGAGAAGAAGCACCGGGGATTGTCATCTGTTTTTAAAGACTGCTTCTTGTTGACGTTTTAGCCTCGTGTTAAAGGATTGTTATTCTTGTGTATTTTAAACCTCCACTTCACAACTGTTTTAAGGATTATTTATTTAAAGATTTATTGAATGCTCTACTGCACTTTGGACACCTGTTTTGATTCTTTTAATAATCAGTTATATTATTTACCAGTGTTATTTATTAAAGGTAGACTACAGTATATATAATTTATCAGTGTTATTTATTAGGAAAATTGATTTTTATGTTAATATATTTGGGGTGCAGAACGGATTAACTGGATTTCCATTATTTTCAATGGGGAAGTTTGTTCTAGATACGAGAAATTCGCTATACAAGCTCAGTTCTGGAACGAATTAAACTCGTATCTAGAGGTTCCACTGTATATATATATATATATATATTTATACATATACATATACATACACACACTATATATATATACTGTATATACTAACTGCTCCCCGCGGTTCTGCACACGTAGTACTGAATCAGGACAAACTTTAAAAATCCAGTTCCAGCCTCATTGGGCCATATGTTTTGGGTGTGTACTAAATTAGACCAACACCCTACTCCTAATGTCATGCTTTCCCCTACCCTCGGCTCGCAGCCTCTGTCTCAGATTAGCACAAATATATCGATTCTGCAAGCGAACTGTGATTCTTAGCATGATGATGGAAGTCGCAAAATCAACCGTAATGTTACAGGAGATTCTACAAAAAAACCTGATCTAAATTCGTTAAATAGTTCTTTCGTTCACTAGCTAAGCGGATGTAAGATACACCCCGAGGCCGGTGCGTGACTGAGGAGGGCCCCGCCATATATTCCGGCCCACACCTCCAAACCGCCAGGTGGAGCCCTCCCAGCAGTATGGAGGCTCCCAGAATTCCAGCAGGGCCTCATGGACCTTGTAGTTTTTACAAACAGCCCTGCTGGATGTCATGTGGACCACCAGGAGCCGCTGTAGGGAGGCTTGGGGAGTGCTACGTGCCCTATAACCCGGAAGCACGTCCTAGTCACATGGACAGAAGGAACGACGTGCTTCCGGGATGAAGAAAAGGACTTTTAACCTGACCCGGAAGTGATAACAAATCATAGACTGCAGGGTTGGAACCACTTCCGGGTCAGGGGATATAAAAGGACTTTGGGAAAGCCCAGATGCTGAGGTGAGCTGGGAGGAAAGGTGGCTAAGTGTCTGGGAGAGGAGGATTGAGTATTGAGTATTGTATGTGTAGTGTGGAGTGGAGGGTGCTTAGTGCACAGTATTATAATAAAAATAGTAAGTATTATACTTTTACCTGGTGTTCGGCGTGGTACCTGAAGGTTCAACTGAGCAATCGCGCCCCCTACTGTTACATCTGACATCTCTACACTTCAGTTTTTTTTCTGACAATTTCAATAGTTTCTAGGACCTCTGGCTTTTCACGGCATGGGCTTACACAGCTAGTATTATATACAGTCATATGAAAAAGTATGGGAACCCCTCTTAATTTTTGGATTTTTGTTTATCATTGGCTGAGCTTTCAAAGTAGCAACTTCCTTTTAATATATGACATGCCTTATGGAAACAGGAGTATTTCAGTAGTGACATTAACTTTATTGGATTAACAGAAAAAATGCATCATAACAAAATTAGACAGGTGCATAAATGTGGTCACCCCAACAGAGATATGACATCAATACCTAGTTGAGCCTCCTTTTGCAAATATAACAGCCTCTAGATGCCTCTTATAGCCTTTGATAAGTGTCTGGATTCTGGATGGAGGTATTTTTGACCATTCTTCCAAACAAAATCTCTCCAGTTCAGTTAAATTTGATGGCTACCGAGCATGGACAGCCTGCTTCAAATCATCCCATAGATTTTCGATGATATTCAAGTCAGGGGACTGTGACGGCCATTTCAGAACATTGTACTTCTCACTCTGCATGAATGCCTTTGTAGATTTCGAACTGTGTTTTGGGTCATTGTCTTGTTGGAATATCCAACCCCTGCGTAACTTCAACTTTGTGACTGATGCTTGAACATTATCCTGAAGAATTTGTTGATATTGGGTTGAATTCATCTGACCCTCGACTTTAACAAGGGCCCCAGTCCCTGAACTAGCCACACAGCCCCACAACATGATGGAACCTCCACCAAATTTGACAGTAGGTAGCAGGTATTTTTCTTGGAATGCAGTGTTCTACTTCCGCCATGCAAAGTGCTGTTTGTTATGACCAAATAACTCAATTTTTGTGTCATCAGTCCAAAGCACTTTGTTCCAAAATGAGTCTGGCTTGTCTAAATGAGCATTTGCATACAACAAGCGACTCTGTTTGTGGCGTGAGTGCAGAAAGGGCTTCTTTCTCATCACCCTGCCATACAGATGTTCTTTGTGCAAATTGCGCTGAATTGTAGAACGATGTACAGATACACCATCTGCAGCAAGATGTTCTTGCAGGTCTTTGGAGGTGATCTGTGGGTTGTCTATAACCATTCTCACAATGCTGCGCATATGCCGCTCCTGTATTTTTCTTGGCCTGCTAGACCTGGGTTTAACAGCAACTGTACCTGTGGCCTTCCATTTCCTGATTACATTCCTTACAGTTGAAACTGACAGTTTAAACCTCTGAGATAGCTTTTTGTAGCCTTCCCCTAAACCAGGATACTGAACAATCTTTGAGTTGCTTTGAGGATCCCATGCTGTCATTCTTCAGAGGAAAGTCAAAGGGAAGCACAACTTTCAACTGACCACCTTAAATACCTTTTCTCATGATTGGACACACCTGTCTATGAAGTTCAAGGCTTAATGAGCTAATCCAACCAATCAGTATTGAGCAGTTACATGCATTCAAATCAGCAAAATTACAAGGGTACCCAAATTTTTACACAGCCAGTTTTTCACATTTGATTTAATTTCATACACTGCTTCACTAAAAATCTTTGTTCGGAAAACACCCCAGTACTCAGATGTTCTTAGGAAATGAAAGACATACCACTGTTATCTTTTTTGTTGAAAGAAGAGTAAATTATTATGCAGGCCGAGAGGGGTTCCCAAACTTTTTAATATGACTATGTGTATGTCAAGCTAAAGGGCTTGAGTAAGGGCAGTTCCGAGACATACCGGGATGTGGCAGAGTGCACTGACTCTTTTTCTCCCTTGCCTGCAGACCATTCACGGGAGATCCCACCTGGTCTTCTTGAAGTCACTTCCGGGACCGAGCCAATGGAAGGAGACCTTGCCGGCTCCGGTCCCTGTGATGTCACGTCCGGGCTTGCACCAATGACAGAAGACCTTCATGAGCCCGACCTCTTTGACTTCACTTCCTGTCTTCCCCTTTAAAAGTCTCCACCTTTTCCCTGTTCCCTCAGTTCTGTGTTGGACTCGGTTTTCTGCACATCAGTGCTATTTCTATTGAAAGCAACTTTGCAGCCAGGAGACCAAATTATACGGGTGGCTGCCCCAAACCTTTTCACGACTCTTATGTCTGGTTTTTGTGATTATATATATATATATATATATATATATATATATATATATATATATATATATATATATTAGGCCTGGGAAAGTTAATGCATTAATTACTCTTTGAGATTAATGTGTCCTGTTTAACGTGTTAAAAAATACTGTCGCATCTGGGACTGGCAACAAGGCAAATGCCTCAAGTAGTGCTTTGGTCAGGGTACCATTTTCATGTACTTTTATTTTTTTTACATTATGAAACAATACTACTATAACAATACTGTAATGATCAGGCTGGAGATGCAGAGGGCCATGTACCTACTGAGCACTGTGCTTTCAGAAGGTGCAATGCGTTATGCAAATGAAACATCTGAGTGAGAGGAGAAAGTCCCTGGAGGAAAAGATGGAAGGAGCGAAAGGATCGGGTTTGTGTGTGGAAGGTGATGGAACAGAAGTGCAGGAGTCGCATGGGACGGCTGCGGCATGAGTGCAGAGGATAAGGGGCAGTGCGGTGTGCATGAACAGCATGGAGTGAATGAGTAAGTAGAGGGCAGAGAGAAGTGTGTACATTGCAACAGGTACACATGTCGTAAATGTAGGAAGGACGGTCCTTGGGTGTGTGGGAACTGTTAACATTTGAATTTGATGATTGCATATAGCGCTGAACTTACCTCTCTGTACTATTCTTTCCTCTGCATGTTCTGGAGTACAAAAGAAACAGCACCATACAGCAACGTGGAGACTGGCAGTGATCGAGGAAAAAAAAACACGTGGCCACTGATTATAACCGCAAGATGTTATGCGAATGAATATGAATAATATGAATAATGTTGCATCCGTGCCACAATGTTTTCCGAAATGTACTATACAGGTCATAAAATGAATACAGTAATCCCCTGCTCTAT
Source organism: Erpetoichthys calabaricus (assembly GCF_900747795.2). Lineage (NCBI taxonomy): Eukaryota > Metazoa > Chordata > Cladistia > Polypteriformes > Polypteridae > Erpetoichthys > Erpetoichthys calabaricus. Next base: position 229,118,789 of record NC_041394.2, read on the forward strand.
CGCGGTTCAGCTATCACGCCCCCGCTATATCGCAGAAAAATTCAATAAGTACATCCTACTTGTAGTGTACTTTGCAGCCAATTCATAACAAAGCATACAGTTTTCAGCAGACAAAGAGTTTCACTTTACAGCACCCAGATGATTTCTTACAAAGCCCGTTATTGGCTGAAAGAGGAGACTCAACCAATCAGAGCGGATTTTATTCTCTTGGGCTCTGACTAGCTGCTGCTAACGTGATGTAATCTCACAAGAACAGCGAATGTGGGTCCCCAACGAATCGCATATTGTATACCTTGCTTGTGGTCCGACTTTTCTGAGCAAACTTTTGTGAACTTTTCGTTTTGTTTTAAACCCTACGATGGTTCCCAAGCATCCTGCATCTTGTAAGCCTTCTGGTATCAGTGAGCCTAAGTGCCAGAGGAAGACCTTGACCATACAGGAGAAGGTAAAACTGATGATGATTATTATTATGTTACTCATATCTTTAGCCTGACATCCGTGTATCATATGTGTGTCCAAAGTGTGTTTTAATAAGTTTACATGTGTTTAAAGCGTGTGGGAGGGGTATTTTAAGGCTTAAACTATAAAAAAAATGTGGTCTTTCTATATCGCGGATTTTCACCTATCACGGGTGGGTCTGGAACGTAACTTCCGCGATAGGCGGGGGATCACTGTAATTCCAAATATCATATATACATATGTCTCTGTTTGTTTGTTTTTTTTTTTTTTTGACATCATAGACCATAAGGTGCATACTGTACTAATTCAGCATGAGCAGGAACACTCAATAAAACTGAATAAAAAAAAAAATCAAGTGACGGTGAGATACAAAGAAGGCAGATTCATCAGCGTTTGTGTGTCAGCTTTTATCCCTCCAGATTAGAGAATGTCCAGTTCCATTGCCTCAAAACACCACTCACATCTACAGTTATTCCCAGTTTCAAATAAAAACAAAAAGCGTCAGATCCCTGGGTGGGGGGGGGCGGTAGTATGTATCGTGATCGTGACTGAGAGAATAAAAGTGAAAAAAAAAAGGTAACTTTTACAAGTACTATAAATGTACATCGTCTGTTACAGATGCAAACCAAATGTATGTGTGTACTGTATAATATCAACAATAAGAGCATCTCACTACTGAAAACTGCAAATATAGGACGCAGTCGGGATCTAATCAGGGACTCTTGATTACAAGTCAGCAAATCTTACCGCTATGCCACGGAAGCTGTTGCCTTATCCTTGAACCTTTTGTGAAAGTGTTTATTTGATCTTTGGACTTCAAGCCTCACACATTATATAGTTCATGCCAACATTTTATCATTTACTACTAAAATATGAAAAATGTTTCTGTTTTAACAATGTGTTTACACAGATTATTGTAGAAACGGAAAATACATGAAATGCGTGTATTCCAAATAACGATCTATTATTTCCACTCTAAAACTCCAGCACTCCACTCCCAGATAATCAAGGCATGAGTTGAGAGAACTCTGTGCACGGTTTGCAGCGGTAGGGGGATGGAATAGCAGGACAAAAGAAGCTGACGAGTTTTTTCATAGGCTCTGGTAATTCTACTGTTAATGCAGGACTATCATGAAAGCAAATGTAACAATATTTCCAGAATTGATAGCAAAATGCATCCTAAAACAGTCTCAAGGGTACTTTGGTCAAGGATTACAAACTAATGCTTTGGCTAAACTGCACAGCTTGACTAGAATATAAATTTTGGCAGCAGCTAGTTTCACATTAATACAATCATGTAATTAAAATGGCTTGTTTCAGATAAATGTTATTACATCATCATTAGGCCCATTTTCTTTAATATTCCACTTTTCAATGTTATCCCCTTGTGCCAAAGATTTAACAGCGAAATCCCTGCACATTGTGTAAGTTGTCATGCCAGGTAATGCAATAAACATAATAACACAGCACCAAATGTAATAACATCTGCAACCAACATCTGTGTTGCTCTTTATTAATAAAAGGCAATAGGTTTTTTGAAAGGTTCAAATAATAACTGTCTGCAAAAAGGCTAAACCAATTAAATGAAACAATAAGCTGAGGGGCCAAGTAAAATATAAATTCAATAACAGCTGTCACTAAAATTCTCATGTAAGTATCACCTCAAAAAATTAAGAAACAAAGCCTACATCCAGTAAGATATCAATAAAAAAAAACAGTATTTGATTTGGTAGTACAAATAGTATTACATGATTGTCACATTTTAGATGTTAGGTTGCTATGGAAAAATACATTTTCAGAGTTAGAACAGCTAGCTCTCTTAATGTGAAAAATATTCCACATTATAACTTATTCATTTAGCTAATACAGTACTCAGGTACAGGTTCGGCTTCGCTGTGTTGTGAATTGCCTGAAACATCCATTAAATTCCGATGACACCTTGCCACAATATCTCTGAAAAGGATGGATGTTTAATAAATAAATACATCAATCCGGGGATGCACCCATTCCAGCTAGCATTGGGCATGAGGCAGAAATAATCCCTGGACGGGGCATCAGCTCATCGCAAGGTGAGCATCGTTTTAGTGTCACCAAATCCCCAAACTTGCATATCTTTGGAAGGAAACCGGAGCACACTATGGAAACCCACCAGGAAAACATGCAAACTCCAGGCAGGGAACAGCAGCGACATGACTCCGTGAGAGAAAGCAGCACTACCACCGTGCCATTCCCATATGTGTAATTATTAACAGTATTCATTATTTAAACAAAGTTAATGATTTATCTGTAAGATGTAACATACATACTGTGATGGATGGCTGGCTAAATATTCCGGCCCTCACCCCCAGGCCGCCAGGTGGAGCTCTCCCAACAGCATGGAGGTCCCCCGAATTCCAGTAGGGCCTCATGGACCTTGTAGTTTGTATGCACAGCCCTGCCGGATACCATGGGGGCCACCGGGAGTCACTGTAGGGAGGCTGACAGACTGTTATGTGCCCTATAACCTGGAAGTATGTCCTGGTCACATGAACAGGAGAAACGACGTGCTTCCAGGTTGAAGAGAACGGCTTTCACTCTGACCCGCAAGTAATGAGGACTTGTGGATGATTGGACAGGAACCACTTCCTGGTCAGGGGGTATAAAAGGACGCTGGAAAAGCCCAGACACTGAGCTGAGCTGGGAGGTAGGGTGGCGAAGTGTCTGGGAGAGAAGGATTGGTATTTGTAGAGTGTTGATTTATTATATGTGTAGTGTGGAGTGGAGGGTGCTTTGTGCACGTAATTATTATAAAATAAAGAAGTCTTGGACTTTTACCTGGTGTTTGGAGTGGTCCTTGAGGGTTTGAGAGGTCGATAAAAGCCTCTACTGCTACAATACGTTAATGAATTTCATCATAAAAGTGATATCAAGTAAAAATCTAAGGATTCTAAATGTGCAAAGAGTTGGAATATCCCAAATTTAATGTGTTCTGTGTGGTGATCTATAGCTGCTTGCCGTTGCTGTCAGGTCAAAAGGAAGCCCCAGAAGCACGTAGTGATTAACAACTGGGTCGGTTTTAAGACGACTTTTACAACGATCTACTTTAATGATAAAGTAAACTACAAGGTTAAAGTGGACATTTCAAGATTAAAGCCAAAACTTCCACTTTAATCACAAAATAGACCTTTTCACTGTCCTTAATTTTTTTTCTTTGTGGCTTAAATACGCTGACATACATTCTGATGCTGTTGTGAAGGTGCAAAAAAAAAAAAAAGACGACACAGAAGATGGTATGTGAGATCTTTAAAATATATCATGTCATTACGTTTGTGAATATGCAATGCTTGAATATAAAAGCACCACAAATGCATTTGTATGTCAGTATTTTGCTTCACTACATTGAACCATTCATCAAACGTAGAAGCACGCACATCTATCCCGGAGTATCCTCAAAACGGCTTTCTGTCACATGTAGATAGTAGAGACTTTGTCGTCACATTCCGACTTTTATCATACTGCGCCCCCTGGGTTTTTGGTGGTAGTGCACACGTCACATTAATATCTGAGAACGTGATCATAGAACATGTCATATGAACTGATTATTACAATGACACAAAAATTAGCTTTTAAATTTAAAAACTGTAACATGCCGTTCATTAAAATAATGAAAAATTCTTATTTCACAAAAATTTTGAAAAAAAGAATACAATTTACCAGAACATGTTAATATTGCATTGTGGTAATACAGAAACTGTGCTTAGTGAAAAATGCAATTGAATTAACATGCAAATTAAATTAGTATGAGAAATTTACAAACTACACAAAACTGTCCCCACATTCCACTGAAAAGCAAATAAAATAGTCCAAGAGAAAATTTGAAAATCAAAGTAATTCAACATAATCTTTAGTCATTATTGTTATAAGTACAGAATTCAATGAAATCCGCAGAATACAATCTGTGTATACCAAGGATTTACCGTATTTGATTTTTTGTTTTACTGTTCAGCAACCTTGTGATCTGTGGGTTGAAAGTGTCCCTGAATCTACTGGTGCAAGTGCTGATGACCCTGTACCATTTCACAGAAGGTAAGAGTGAGAAAAGTGGCTGTACATCTTTAATTATACTGTTTGTCTTTCTAAGAGAAGTCAGCTGGGTGCCAGTAACATTCTGCACTGCCTTTCCCACCATCTTTACGGACTTTACATTCTTGAGCTGAGCAGGAGTCTTACCAGAATGTGATGTAGCCAGTGAGGATCGACTCCACTGTGCACCTATGGATTCTGAGCCTACTCTGCTTTTTCATAGGTACATTTTAGTTGTATTCTTGACATTAATCTGCATCCAACACTGCAAGCAGGTCCTCCAACTTGCAGGGAAAACTTAGGAGTTGATGGCAGGATTGGCACTCCAGCCACTGTAAAAAAAAAACTCACACTGTTCAGTGTGGTGCTAAGGTGTCACCCATTGCACAGCTACCCTCAGAACCCAATCCAGGTGGTTTGTCATGTGGTGGGTGCGGCTATGTGTTGTAATCAGCGGATGCTCCCCAACCCCTCTGTCTCTTGATAGTCTACACTGGTATTCATTATCATATTCTTCAGAGATCTGTACTAATCTCCACTGTTCTCTGCTGTCTTTTCCAGTTCTTCTGTGGTGGTGCTCTGTGCCACTGACACCTGATCAAGGCATCTTACAGCCCCCTGCGTGGATGGAATGAAGGTGGGTGTTCTAGCTGTCCACAAGACCAACATCATCTAATGCTATCATGTTGGCCTTGAAACCATTGTACATTTTGTTTGTTTTTTTCTGTCCTCCCAGCTATCTGACCTTACCTTTTTTTGCCTAATCTGTTTTTCTTTTTCTTTTCATGTAACTTTCTCTTTGCCGTCTTGTAAAGCACTTTGAGCTACATTGTTTTTATGAAAATGTGCTATATAAATAAATGTTGTTGTTAGCAGTGGTATGGAGAAAAAAGCAAGAATCAACCCTTGATAGAACGTCAGAGCATCAAAAGGCACACTTACTTACCTATTCACTCTCTCTCATACACACACACACAGCCAGTTTATGGCTGCCAGTAGAAGAAGTCGAGCAACTGAGTTATTTTTTTTTTAATGAGAAGGTAATTCTTTATGTTATTTTCTGGTCTGTTCTAGACTATTCATACTTATGTAAAGTAAAACTGCACTGAATTACAAAAACTATATTCATTTTTAAAAATTCATGATTTAAAAGATCTTAATGTAAAGACTAATTAAAGATATAGGTAAAGTGCGGAATATCTCTTGTAAGGTTGTAGAAATGAGGCAAGTTATCAATATGCAAGTAACTTTTAAAATGCATATGCGTGAACTGCTATCTGCAGTTACCAATATGACTGGCAGTCTTTCTTATTCTTCCCTAGAGGTGATAATGATTATTAATGCTTTTGAGCTGGGAGTTGAAGCACGCCACTGTGATTGTTAAGTGATTTAAAATCATAATTTCAGATAGTACCTCACATGTAAATGATTATGCCCCACACTTTTGGCTCCTAAATATCCCTGATATTCCTAAATATCAGAAAAACATTTAAACAACTGTCACTAACTATTTGATGAGCATGTTAATGACCATCTTTGCTGAAATTATCTACAAAACATTTATTAAGGCTAGAACACACAACAGGTAGTCAATTCTACAGTAATTAACAGATGTCTTTTCATATTAACAGATGTTTTTTCAATGCAACATCTAAGCCTTATTTATTTGGAAGTTCCTGAGAACCAATAACAGAACCAAAGAAATACAAAGACAAAAACAATTTGCCTTTAGTACCGAGTTAGAAAGGGCAATTGGATGGGTAAGTGAACTTTTGTTCATAATGACAATTGTTCAGTTCTAACTATATAAAAATAACAGTGGTCATGTAATGCCAAAGTCATATACAAGACTGCAAACTGCTAAATGTGAAAATGACTACCAATTACATTTCTAACCTTCTAACACATTTTCCATTATGTCATCATTTCAGAAGTGTCTTTAGGACTTATTCCTGAATTACTAATAGTTCTGCTGTTACATTCTAATCTCTAAGTACAAATTTCCTGCCAAGCATCTTTATTGGTGTGAAATACTGTATGAAGCCGGTAAGAAAAATTAGCTAACTTTAACAGGAACTATCCATCCATCCATTATCCAACCCGCTGAATCTGAACACAGGGTCACGGGGGTCTGCTGGAGCCAATCCCAGCTAACACAAGGCAGGAACAAACCCTTAACAGTGCACCAGCCCACACACACACCAAGCACAAACTAGGGACAATTTAGAATCGCCAATACACCTAACCTGCATGTCTTTGGACTGTGGGAGGAAACCAGAGCACCCGGAGGAAACCCACAAAGACACACGGGGAGAGCATGCAAACTCCACACAGGGAGGACCCGGGAAGCGAACCCGGGTCTCCTAACTGCGAGGCAGCAGTGCTACCACTGCGCCACAGTGGACTTTATATTGTAAATGTACAAATGTGATGATGGTGGATAGATGCCTTTTGTCAGTGTTTTTAATATTTAATGAACAAATCTTTTAAAAGCTTTTTGTAAACTTTTTTTAATAACTTTTTTTAGTTGACATCATGTTTCAATCAGATGTGTTTTGCAGATAGATTGAGTTGCTTTGTATTGAACTGAGACTAAGCATACATGTAGGCTTACATTTTTTTTATTTTAGCCCAGTAATGATATAAACTGGCTCCTCAGCATCCATGGTAGACTAGTGATATATATTTTGGGAATTCTTCAAAACTAACAAACAGACATAGAATTCTTCACTTTATGTTATTTTGAAAGTTGAATCAGCATCTGTGGAAATAGACATGATGCACTTTTTTCTGTTTAATGATTTGGACATGAGGCACTCAATACAGAAGTATTGTTCACTCAGGACCCTGGAGTGTAATCAGCAGCAAATACTGCACCTGAGGTTTGCTGTATCAAAAGAAAAGCACCTGAAAGCCTGATATCTCAGCTTTGCAGCTGCTTTGTGTGACACGAGTGAGTTTACAGAGGAACAGACAACTCTGTGTGGCAGTATGGCTTCACAATTGGGTGTTGAGTCAACTTCTATCCCAAGCTGCGATGGGCCCATACTCACTGAAATGCATTTTCCTTTATTCTGTTACCTTGGTGTATATCCTAATCCTTTCACAGAACACACACACACCTAAAAACAAGATAAAATACTTAAAACACTAGAAAAAAATATCTGCATGAGTTTTGACACTGTATTAACTTCTTTAACAAACTGTTAAGGCAGAGAAAGGTATCATGTCAATAGATCATAAATGTCTAGTCCAAGAGTGACAACAGTGCCAAGAAGCAAATGTCAAATTTTGTAATACCCTATGTTAAAAAACAAGCCTATTAGAAAAATATTAATAATGGAGATAAACTAAGTAATTCCATATTGCAGATGATTCTCTTCATTTTGGTACTAAAACTTGTTAAAAAGTGTCAGGTGATCTAGATTAAACATTACATTTTTCAATTCTTGTAGAGGCTTTTTAAGAAATGTTATGGATCAGACTCTTAAAAATGCATTCAGTTTGATTCCCCTTCTATTCATATGATGTGAATCCCTCAGATTTGCCAAACCACTCACACGTAGTGACTATATTTGTAATTGGTTACAAAATTTTTTTGCTTCAAGCAGTTTGCAACTTGGAAAGCTTGGTCACTAACAGAGTAGTAGTACTAAATTGAAAGCAATAATGGGCACATTTCATGATTAGTATATCATGGAAGCCACAATCGTAATTGTGATTAATATATGACTAATTTGAGTAGTGAGAAAAGCGCTATATAAATGTAATAAATTATTATTATTATTAATTGTGTAGCCCTATAGGAGAGTGAGGTTTTAATGTGACATTTAGTAAGTAAAACATTCGTACTACCTTGGACTGCACTTAACATCACCTTTAGAAGCAAGGCCATTATTTGCTGATGAAGATTAGGGACTGCCTCTGTGTCTTGTTTAGTAAGACAATGTGGGTCACAAATAATTGGTAGGAGAACCATGTCGTTATAATGGATATGTAAGCTGTTGGGACATGTGAAAGGATGGACCCATGTTGTAAACACTGCCATAAGACAGTGAACTTTTGTTGCTCCCTGTTTACATTTTCTTTAACTTCACAACTCTATTTTATGGGTGTCATGGAGATAAACATTTGTCATAATAATTGTGTTTGGCTACTTTGTTCACTGTTGTATTCTAATACCATTATCCAACTGAAGGTAGGTACAGTGCATCCGGAAAGTATTCACAGCGCATCACTTTTTCCAAATTTTGTTATGTTACAGCCTTATTCCAAAATGGATTAAATTCATTTTTTTTCCTCAGAATTCTACACACAACACCCCATAATGACAACGTGAAAAAAGTTTACTTGAGATTTTTGCAAATTTATTAAAAATAAAAAAATTGAGAAAGCACATGTACATAAGTATTCACAACCTTTGCCATGAAGCTCAAAATTGAGCTCAGGTGCATCCTGTTTCCCCTGATCATCCTTGAGATGTTTCTGCAGCTTAATTGGAGTCCACCTGTGGTAAATTCAGTTGACTAGACATGATTTGGAAAGGCACACACCTGTCTATATAAGGTCCCACAGTGGACAGTTAATGTCAGAGCACAAACCAAGCATGAAGTCAAAGGAATTGTCTGTAGACCTCCAAGACAGGATTGTCTCGAGGCTCAAATCTGGGGAAGGTTACAGAAAAATTTCTGCTGCTTTGAAGGTCCCAATGAGAGTGGCCTCCATTAGGGCAGGGCAATATGGCCAAAAATATTTATCACGATATATATTTGAACATTTGCGATAACGATATAACTGACGATATGATTGACACGAGACAAAATACTTTACAACTCCACAACTTTATTAGTGCAAAAAAAACCCTTCAATTTATTTTCACTTAAACAAGCAGCTGTTTTTATGTGCATTAAAGCTATATAAAAAATTAACAGTGCAAATGCAAATTCCTTGCTGACAGTTTAACCAAAAGGCATTTCCAGTGGAAATGGGCTGACATATCCTGAGCATAACCATGTATAATAACCACAAAACTTAAAAAGAGTTGCTTTGCAACATAAAACTGCAGTGTGCCAAATAAATAAGTCAAATAATAAAATTGCACAAACTCTTGAGTAAAAACAAAACAAACAAACAAAAAACATGGATAAATTATTGCTACTGCTCATGGAAGTTTTCTACTGTACATTTCAAGTTTTAAGATTCTTTGTCAGAAACACTAACATGTTCACAGATGTGGGCTTAAGGGAGGACCTTTGACAAGTTACAACGTTTCCACCTGTGCTGAACAACCTTTCAGATGCAGAGCTAGTTGCTGGAATGCAGAGGTATTTCCTAGCTAATCTGCTGATGTGGGGAAAGTTTACTGTGTGAACTTTCCACCACAAAAGAGGATCACACTCACTGTCTGCTGGTGGACTATTCACATAACTGCTCAGTTCAGATAATAACCTTTCTGCAGTTACATCTGTCTTGCCACTAACTGGTCCCTTCAAAAAGCTCCCGAGACTCTTCTTTGGCTTTTTAACAGCATACATTTAAAAGGAAACACAGTTCATTACTTGACGCCAATATTAATGCGGTGTGGAATGTGTGACATTTAAGTTTTATGTATAACACACATACACACATTATATATATATATATATATATATATATATATATATATATATATATCTTGCAGCACAACTGCCCACATCCAGCCTGCCTGTTCATTTTTAAAGACAACTAAAGATTAATTAAAACAGTATTATTACCATCATATAAACTAATGCAAGAAATGCTTAATCTGACATTATAATTAACTTACCTATTGCAATGTGCAGGCGATGTCCGAAGCATGAAAGTCTGGTCCAGTTGTTGAGTGCGACGGCTTTCACAACGTTGGCCCCGTTGTCGGTCGTCACACACACTTGTTTTTCCTCCTGAAGATTCCACTAGCTGAGGAACTCTTTTAAGCCTTTGGCTATATTTTACCCTGTATAGTCCTCAAGGAAAAAACTTGTTTCAAGGCACTTGTTTTGTAGTTTCCAGTCTTTATCCACGTAATGTATTGTGAGGCTCATGTAGGGGTCTGATGTTTGGCTTGACCACATGTCCGTGGTGGACGCAAAAAACTCCACCGAAGATAATGCATTTGACACCTCAGTACGGACCTCTTCATATAAAGCAGGCAAGGCGACTTTAGAGAAGTATTTCTTGGTGGGCAGCTTGTAGCATGGATCGAACTTTTTAAGCATCTTTGTGAAACCTTCTCTTTCCACACTCTGAATGGACATCATATCCCTGGCTAAACAATGCGTCACTGCATTAGTTAGTTCCCCCCAGCGTTTACTACTTTTGTCATAAGGCGTGCAGCTATTTAAAGCTACGCCGATTGTTTGTTGAGTCAGCTTCTTTGGTCTCACCACCGCGCTAGTTGAATCGGACTCCTCTTCACATGCTTTAACAGCTTTGTTGTACTCCAACAAGTGCTTCTGCTTCAAATGATGAAATAGGTTTGTGGTGTTTCCTCCCTTCGCCACGACGGCCCGCTTGCATGTTCTACAAAAAATTGTGCTTTGTTGGGTATCTGACGGGCAAAAACCAAACCAGTTCCACACCACTGAAGCTGCACCATTTTTACAAACCAATTCTGGTTCATCTGTTTCATTCAACGATCCGCTTTCGCCCTTCTCATTCTCCGTCGCCGCCATGCTTTTTCCGCCATGTGCGAATGAAAACAAAGGCACTGCGCATGCGCGTTTTACCCATATTCTATCGCGATATTTCATTTTCTTATCATTGCCTAACATTGTACCGGTATTACCGTGAAAGGTATAATATGGCCCAGCCCTAGCCTCCATCATCCGTAAGTGGAAGAATTTCGAAACCACCAGGACTCTTCCTAGAGCTGGCCGGCCATCTAAACTGAGCAATCGGGGGAGAAGGGCCTTAGTCAGGGAGGTGACCAAGAACCCAATGGTCACTCTGTCAGAGCTCAGGAGGTCCTCTGTGGACAGAGGAGAACCTTCCAGAAGGACAACCATCTCTGTAGCAATCTACCAATCAGGCCTGTATGGTAGAGTGGCCAGATGGAAGCCACTCCTTAGTAAAAGGCACATGGCAGCCCGCCTGGAGTTTGCCAAAAGGCACCTGAAGGACTCTTAGACCATGAGAAAGAAAATTCTCTGGTCTGATGAGACAAAGATTGAACTCTTTGGTGTGAATGCCAGGCGTCACGTTTGGAGGAAACCAGGCACCGCTCATCACCATCCCTACAGTGAAGCATGGTGGTGGCAGCATCATGCTGTGGGGATGTTTTTCAGCAGCAGGGACTGGGAGACTATTCAGGATAAAGGGAAAGATGACTGCAGCAATGTACAGACACATCCTGGATGAAAACCTGCTCCAGAGCACTCTTGACCTCAGACTGGGGCAACAGTTTATCTTTCAGCAGGACAACAACCCTAAGCACACAGCCAAGATATCAAAGGAGTGGCTTCAGGACAACTCTGTGAATGTCCTTGAGTGGCCCAGCCAGAGCCCAGACTTGAATCTGATTGAACATCTCTGGAGAGATCTTAAAATGGCTGTGCACCGACGCTTCCCATCCAACCTGATGGAGCTTGAGAGGTGTTGCAAAGAGGAATGGGCGAAACGGGCCAAGGATAGGTGTGCCAAGCTTGTGGCATCATATTCAAAAAGACTTGAGGCTGTAATTGCTGCCAAAGGTGCATCGACAAAGTATTGAGCAAAGGCTGTGAATACTTATGTACATGTGATTTCTCAGTTTTTTTATTTTTAATAAATTGGCAAAAACCTCAAGTAAACTTTTTTCATGTTGTCATTATGGGGTGTTGTATGCAGAATTCTGAGGAAAAAAATGAATTTAATCCATTTTGGAATAAGGCTGTAACATAACAAAATGATGTAGAAAAAGTGATGCGCTGTGAATACTTTCCGGATGCACTGTATGTATGTAGCCTTCTGTCTGTGATGGGTATGAGTTAAAGGACAGGAATGTGATTTTTCACATGTTACTGTGGGATAATTAAGAGTTTGTTTGTTTGTTTTGGTTTTTTTTTCTTAGAAAAAGGCAAATTCTCAAAAACGTTATACAACAAAAAACAACAAAAAATACAAGTCAGAGTTTGACTTTGTAGATGCCTTGTAAATGGATATACTTTGATCCATCCATCTTCTAAAGCTTTAGAATGTGATTGGAAACCAGAATACTCTTGAAAATCACTGCACAAACATGGGGAGGATGTGTAACCTCCACACAGGCAGGCCAGACTGGGGATCAAATCCAGGGGCCTCATGCATAACGGCGTGCGTAGAATTCACACTAAAACATGGCGTACAGACAAAAGCGGAAATGTACATACGCACAAAAAAATCCAGATGCATAAATTTGTGCATACACTAACTTCCACATTTTTCCACTACAGAAATCCTGGTCAGCGTGAAAAGTAATGCACATGCAGCGCCTGCTGTCCCGCCCCATCTCCTCCCAGAATTATGCCTCTTTGAATATGCAAATCAATATAAATAGCCCTTAAGCTCAGCATTCTGTGAAAAGACAATGGCAAAAGCACTGGGGAAAACAGAAGAATTTCAGCGAATATCAAGTGGAGGCAAGGGAAAACGTAATATTTGTTAGTTTAAACAGTGGAATAAACAACAAAAGGAAGTTGATCGAGTGACAGAGTGTTGGAGAAACTCGAAATTTCACACAATGCCCGAAATAAAAAAGGAGTTGTCAGATATTGAGGTGGTTAGAGTAGCCAAAAATTGCACTCAAGTAAGAGTAGCGTTACTTCAATATAATATTACTAAAGTAGAAGTAAAAAGTAGTCATCCAAAAAATGACTCAAGTAAGAGTAAAAAAGTATTTGGTGAAAAGACTACAAGTACTGAGTAACTGTTTGATCATAATAAATTATTTATTTTTTAGAAATGTCGTAATAAGACAGACAAAAATATAAAATAATGTGCAAATTTTGCTATTTCCAAATAATAAAATAAAAAATGAATAAAAATAAATAACATCTTTACAAAATAAAGATGCACAAATAACACAAACTTCCATATCTCAGTTTTCACAACAAAGCTTTTGAAGCCAATACCTACAGTAGGTAACATGTATGTCTGAACAGTGCAAACTACTTACAGTGACAAACAAGATAACCCGTACACTGACAGTATAATATTGCATATTCATTTGCCCTCCAAATAGCACAGCTGATAGAAAATAACATTAGAACAAGGCAGCTTGTGCACATACAAGAAGTCTCACTTCACCTTGACTGTCTGTGCATGTTTGGCTAAAATGTGCTTGTTCTTCACTCAGTGAAGTGATAGTTACGCTTCAGCAGGAGTTGGCTCTCAAGGCTCTTGCAGTGAAGCTGTGACCGTTTAGCAGTGAACAGGAGACCTGCATGACTAAAACGTCTCTTGCAGATGCAGGAAGTTTGTGTGTGGTCATGTGACTGCATGGCTACGTCTGATTGGTGAAACAGAGTCATGTGATTATTGTTGCTACGTCTGATTGGTGAAATAGTCATGCAGTAGATCCACTGGCGGCTTCTCTCTAGCAAAAACATAGCGTATCTAATATGTAAATGGAAAAAAAGTAACGAGTCGAGTGTTGCCCAATGTAGTGGAGTAAGAGTAGCGTTTCTTCTTCACAAATGTACTCAAGTAAAAGTAAAAAGTATGGTGCAGTAAAACTACTTTTAGAAGTACAATTTTTTTAAAAAGTTACTCAAGTAAAAGTAACGGAGTAAATGTAATTCATTACTACCCACCTCTGGTCAGATATCAAAGTCGCCGTGAAAAGGTGAGTCGTAGCCCACCGTCTGAGTGTTATATGGAAGCTTATTAGGGTACAGAGAAAAGAAAAAAAACAGGCACACAGTGGGAAACAAAGCTCAAAATGTCAACTTTAATCTTGAAATTTCCACTTTAATCACGTAGTTTATTTGGTCATTAAAGGAGAACGTCATAAACTTCATCTTAAAATCGTTTAATTTACTAGTTTCTCAAATACCATTGTAACTAAAGTAGGATGTATTGCTTTGTATTGTATGTGTTCTTCTATTTGCTCTATGTGTGTGAATCACTACGTGCTTCTTAAACGTGCTTTCTCTTTCTCCGACAGGGCACAGAATCCATTACATTCATGATATTACAGCTCTCTGAATAATTTAAATACTGAGATGTATACTTGATATCATTTTCATGGTGATAGGAATTAAAGCATGTTATTAATCATGGGAATACGATGGCGCAGTGAAAGTGATGAACTGGCGCCCCATCCAGAGATTGTTCCTGCCTCCCACAAGATGCTTGCTGCGCCGTGTGCGACCTTCGATGAAATAATTTATTGCAGCAGTACTGTCTCTCTCAAACATACTAACCCCCAATTCCTGTCCTTTCTTTTCTTTCTCCAAGTATCTAACTGCCACACAATCAGCTCTGTAATAGATGTCAAGCCATATGTAAGCTCAGAATGCCGATTCTTCAAAACTTTTAAGGAACATTGAAATATCTTCGTAGTACATGTTTAATTATTCTATTCATCTATCCATCCAGTGTCGTGCCAGCCCCAGCAAGCATACAGTGCAAGGCAGGAACAATCCCTGAACAGGGCGCAAGATCATCGCTACCGCTGTCCACCGTGTCCTCACACATTAAATTATTAACAGTATAGATTATTTAAATGATGTTACAATTTTATCTGTATAATGTAATAAACATTTTGCTGCATTTCATCTTAAAAATGATATTGTCATCATATGTAAATATGCACCTTATAAAGTGGCTCAGGTTGTGCAATATTATAACTGTAGTGCAAGTTTACAATGAAGTGATTGTACTTATAAGTAAAAACAGTTCTACAAGGAGCACTTGATGGACTGATTTGAGTGTGTTTATAGTTCTTGGGATGAAACTGTTTATGAACCGAGAGGTCTCTACAGGAAAGGCTCTGAAGCATTTGCCATATGGAAGCAATTCAACTGACAGCATGGCTGAGGCCGCATGTGCTAAATGCTGTATACTGATAATTCTCTTTTTGATCAGCAGCTGTAGAGCTGTGATTCCACACTCAGATACAGTGGCATAAATACTCTGAGTGGTGCATTGAGAGGAACAACGGTAAAGCAGCTATGGTATTTGGAATAGTGTGGCCATTCTGTGGACCATTATATTGTTACAGGTTAATTACAATCAGATGCCTTAAACTAATAAAACGATATGCGGTTAATTTCAGTCTATTTGATAAAGCCACGTCAGGGATGTGGATCTAAAAATGAAAGGGAAACCACACTGGAACAAAAGCACAGCTTTGATGCTGTGTGACGCTAGTTTGGAAAACCGAGCAGAGAACTTGTGTATGCCAAGCATTTAGCTGGCATGAAAATGTGCATGGCTTTACGCCAAGTTCAGTTTTTATACATCGCGATGAGAGCGTGGAAACGGGCGTATGCAACATTTTTGTGTGTACGCACTGTTTATATATATATACATGAGGCCCCAGGTTCCTGGAATGAGGAAGAAGCAAAACTAATTACTGAGTTACTAAGTTTTAAAAAATTATGTGCAACAAGTTAATGCTCTTTCTAGGATAAATTCTAATTTCTAGGCTCCTTAACTTGTGTCACACAATTTACCAGTTGAAGAAATTACCTTAAAAAAAAGAGAGGTAGAGTTTAAGTTGCCATCTTATCAAAGCAGCATATACCTTTCACGCCAATATGATTAAGGTGTACAATTTTAAACTGTTGATGATACAAATATATTGAAAAAAATATCACTTTATGAAGGGTGAACATACAGTAGGTCTACTTTATTGGGTTATTCCAGAAACAAACAAAAAAATACAGGATGAAGAGAAGAAAAAATAAATGGAAACGCTACTGTATTATTTTTATTAAGGGAGGAAAACATACATAGATGCAGTGGCTTGCAAAAGTTTAGTCTTAAAATATATGCTATTGTGAATAGTTAAGTGAGCAGAAGATGAACTGATCATCAAAGGGAATAAAGTTAAAGATGATACTGTACACTTATTTTCAGCATTTTATGCAAGATTAGTGTAGTTTTTGTTTTGTACAGTTCTACAGCATAAAAACAACCCTGGAGTGGGCACCAATCTATTGCAAGGCACACACGAATACACTGTCAATCAAAGTAGCACCAAAATATCACCAATTAACACAAGAAGCACATCTATGGAAAAGTAGGAGGAACACCATGGTACCCAAAGGAGAACCCAAAAAGCAGACACAGGGAGAAAGTGAATCCATGAATATTAGTGCTATCTATAGTAATGTGCCACTGTGCTACCCTCTATATATAAACATCTGTTCTGTGATTTTAAAATAAAACAATTGTTTAATTTTCTGCAAATGAACTGGAAACTCCCAAGGTAATGTGCCACCTTTTGATATAAAATGTAGTTTAAGATGTTCACGTTTATGAATAATTAATTTATGTTTGTATGATACCATCTAACAAATACTCAAAGATCACTCATAAGCTATTAAAAACATTGTGTCATATCAAAGAATACAATTTTATTTGATTCATTGGTAAAAATCATAAATGATGCTTCCATTTTAGCCGAGTGAAATGTGTTAATCTGAACCATTATAAGCTTTAAATTACCTTTGTATTCTTTGAAAGACTCAAAAAAAAATGACAACAATGTCATTTACTGATAAAGAAAGACACTTATTCCCATTGGAAAATATGCTTTGTAGACAATGCCAGACTTCACTTTACTTGAAGTTCTGCAACACATACCTGTCAGCCTGCAATCAACATCAAACATAAATAAGGATTTCATCCACATTCAAACTGGGGCTTATTGAATATTACTTATAATGCTGCATAGTGTACATAGAGCTGATACTGTATTCTTCAACAATAACCAGATTATCCATACTTACACCAATGACTTCTCTAGCCGGTTTCCATGAGATCCCACCACCTCTCCCAGAGTACACTGTGCTTGGCCCAAGAAGTCCTAAAAGAAAAAGCTCAGATTGAATACATGACTTACATAGCACATTTAACAGCTGACAGCTTTTGAAATAGATTATAGTAATGACCCTCAACATTGTTTTGCTTATTTTTAATTCTCTGAACTGTAAATATTAAAGCTCATTCCTCGTTCAGTCTTGAGAAAACAGAAAGTTCCCTGCATATTCTGAGTACAAGTGTCTTTTTAACTGCATTAAAGAAAGAAATAATCATACATTGGCTTCTGTTAAGTGTTTTAAACTGTTGTTTGCTAATAAAGGCGCTTAACAATGGAAAAAGTGATTGGAAGGTATCCAGTTGCTCCAAGACTAGGTTAAAAGTATACCTACTGTGTCATATTGCAGAGGTAATTTGTAAATAGTCATTCAATTCATGGAACTGAAATACTGGTGGTTTTGCCAGCTAATTCTTTAAATGACTCAAGAATAAATGCCTGTAAAATCTATTTTGTCCTTCATGTGAATATATGTTTACCAAAGGATCAACAAGGCAGCGCCTAGTTCTTCTGCAGACATTTCATGTAAAAGGTCGTAGACTTCTAAAGTATAGGAGTACTTTAAGCTAAAGCCAATTAACACTGTGTCTTGTACGCTCTACAAATGTGAAATGGGGTATCATAGCAGCACAATAGCTATGTAGGAACATCCAAGATGGAAGCATACTGGAGAATTCTATGAAGACACCGCCAGTTCTGATTGGTAAATTGCTACATTCTACAGTAATTTATTTTTCATAAAGGACCCGTAACCCCAGCAACAATACGGTAGTAGGCTTTTTCAGAAAAGGCTTATAATTAGTTTAAAAAAAAAAAGGATATGCTGTAAATATAATGTACTGTGTGACAGAAGTAGTGTATAATAAGCAGAATAACATTTTGTTAACTAATGAGGTATATGATGCGTTAAAAGTTTTTTTTTTTTTTGCCCAAATTTTTGATACATAATCTGGTGTTACTTGAATTGATAAGTTGTGTTCAAGAGTTACTTAAACTGATTTTTGCACTAATGTTGGACTGCTAAACAGATTGTTATTGAAATCTGATTCAGACAAGCTCCACTGTTACTTGATCTTGTGTATTTCCACTTCTATTGTACTGCTAAGTTGATGTGATCCGTAATATCTGATTCAAACTGCACTACTTTTGTTATCAAATGTTTATTCGTGAACTGAAATTATTTTCATTCGGAAAGATTTTGAGTTTACATTCCCTTTTGCACTTTATTACACAATACAATATTGATATTTTAATGATAAAAGTTCTTCATGTTTGCTTTTAATCCAAAATTATTATTGCTGACAGACAAGTTAGTTATATATTCTGTTACTTTATTCTATTAAAAGAACACAGAACCACAGGATGGCTTGTTTGTGTGCTATTTACTTCCTCTATCTATATCCCATAATATGCACTTAATCACGTCAGCCTTACATATAAAGTAACAGATGTTTCTAGCTAGTCTCATATGCCTAGTCTTTGACTAGAAGCCGTAGCTCAGTCAGGAACTGTTCAAACAGATTCACCAGGTGCCTGTACCTTTTCATTAAATTTGTAGCATACGAATATTGGGTTTGCATTTGGCAGTACATATGCCTCAAAATGGTTATTAATATGTTTCTAATTTATTACTGTTGTCTGTTGTAGATGTCCTGTCTTTTTTTTCACCATTCCACAGCAGCAAGTAACTATACTTTTCCACTTTGTCTTAAAATGGACCCATGAACGTTAGTTGTTCGTGCTGTTTGAACATTTGCTACGAGTCTGGCATTCAAGATGAAGGAACTCCGGCAACATCTATAACTGTTTATTTTAAGTATTGTGACAATTAAGCAACATAGACATCATAACATCATAAAGATTTGGGGCAGCCACCCGTATATTGTTTTCCCAGCTGCAAAAGTTAAGTTTTTTAAGCACGATGTGCATAGAACAGAGTCCAAAACAGAACTGATTATGATAGACAAAGATGGAGGCTTTGAAGGCCGTAAAGGAAGTGACGTCATCAAAAGGGCTGGAATTGGCTGTGATGTCTTCTGGTCTGGAAGTGACGTCAGCAAAGGGGCCGGCACTGGAAGTAATGTCTTCTGAGGCGCCGGAACCTTGCAGGATTTTCCGGGAAAGGTCTGTAGGGAACTGAGAAAGACAGTCGGCGCACTCCGCCGCCCCTGGTCGGATGTTTTATTACAATTACTCAGGCCTTTTAGCTACCTCCTACTCGCACGTGTGTGACAGTATTTAGTTTTTTACTCAGAAACCATGTTACATGTTCTACTGCTTCATTCTTTTAAAAGTACTCAGAACCACAGGATGCCTTCTTTGTGTGCCTTTTACTGGCTTCATCTATATCCATAATATACATTCCATCCCATAATATGTAGTTAATCCCAACAGCCTTACATTTAAAGTAACAGATGTCTCTGTAGATGCTACAAGTTATTTATTAGATTAGAAATTTGATTTGAAAAAATAATGGCTAGACTAATCACTTTAAAAAAGTTGTTAGGTGCAGCCCTTCTGGCCTTAGTCAAACTTGCTTTGGTTACAATGTTTTCAATTTTCAGAGAATGTAGGGGTGAAAATATGTTTGTACTGATCAAAAAAAACATCACTTGATCTTGTCAGTCACTGCTCTATACAAATTACGTTCTCTGAAGAATATTTGTTTTTATTTTATTAGTAAGTGATGGACTTTTGGAAATCATTTATCTTAGTCTCTTCTTGAAATGTTCAAGGAGGATGATGAATTAAAGGTAAAACAGAACTACAAACATAAGAATTGAAAATCATATCTACTTGCAGAGCACTAATTGGTGTGGCAAAAAATCAGTGACATTTAAGATAATCAGAATGTGGGAAATCTTTTTGTTGTCTGTCAAGTTCTCATAAATCCAGTGGTAGCTAATGTATGTTGATGACATTAATTTGTAAATATAAGAAGAGTAACTCTAGTGGTTGTTTTTGTCAGGAATTATGAGAGAGAGACTGAGCTAAGCAGATATTTCTTTCTGATTATTGCAGGAGTCTTGAGGAGTTGAAATATTGATTCATAGAATAATCCCCTTTGGTGCTTCTGAGGTAATTTCTGATTTCATGGACAGGGGAAAACTCAATGAAACTAAATTAATTTGGCTAACATATACACACCAACCTGGGATAAAAATGAATTTACAACTAATGATTCTTTTTGGTTCTTAATATGTACACTGGATTCAAAAAGTATTTAGACTTGTTATAAAATCATTTAAATTAATATGTCCTCACATCAAGCAACACTCAATACCCGAGACTGACAGAGTGCAAACAGAAAGAAATACACAAGTTTCAAGATCTTTGCTATGAGACTTAGAATCTGGCTCAGGTGTATCTCTTTCTGTTGATTATCATCAAAATGTTTCTACACTTTGTGGAGTTCTGTGGTCAATTCATCTGTTTGGAAATGATTAGAAAAGGCACACACTACTCCAAAGAAGTTTCCACAGCAGACAATGTGAATCAGAGTAAAACCTGAGCCATGAAGTTGAAGCGATTGACTGCAGAAATTAGAGACAAGATTGTGTGCTGGCATAAATCTGGGGCCTGCGGTGGGCTGGCGCCCTGCCCGGGGTTTGTTTCCTGCCTTGCGCCCTGTGTTGGCTGGGATTGGCTCCAGCAGACCCCCGTGACCCTGTAGTTAGGATATAGCGGGTTGGATAATGGATGGATGGATGGATGGATGGATGGATGGATGGATGGATGGATAAATCTGGGGAATTCTGTAAAAATTCAAGCAGCACTGAAGATATTCAAGAGTACAGTTGCCTTCATAATTCTTAAATAGAAGAAGACTGGAACAACTACAGCTCTTCCTAAAGCTGGCCACCCAGCCAAACTGAGTAATGATGAAAGAACGGCCATGGTAAGAGAGGTCACCAAAAATCTGATGGTCACCCTGGCTGTGCTCCAGAAAACCTGGGCAGATATGGGGGAAAATTCTAGAAGGAAGACTATCACTGTAACACTCCACCGATCTGGACTTTATTACAATGTGGCAGGACATACACATCTCCTCAGTAAAAGATACATGGAAGCCTTCTTGGAGTTTGCACAAAGGCACCAAAAGGACTCTCAGACTGTGAGAAACAATATTTTCTAGTCTGTTGGTGGCAGCATCAAGCTATGGGGTTGTTTTCTCAAGAATTCGAAGACTAGACTTTGTTGAGGGAAAGCTGAATGGAACAACATGCAAATATATTCTTAATAAAAACCTGCACCAGAGCACTCTGGACCTCAGACTGGGCTGAAAGTTCTCCTTCCATCAGGACAATGACCCAAAGTACAAAGCAAAGGCAAAACAGGACAGCCTTACAGATAACTCTGGGAATGTCTTTGAGTTTCCCAGCCTGAGCCAGGACAATTGAACATCTTCAGAGAATCCTGAAAATAGCTGCACACCCACAATCTGTATCCAAACCTGCCAGAGCTTGAGAGGATCTGCAGAGGGGAATGCCAGAAAATCCACAAATCCAAGTGTGCAAGCAAAGCTTGTCACGTCATAATCAAAATAACATTAGGCTGAAATCCTGCCAAAGATGCTTCAGGTTAAGTGTTGAGTAAAGGGTCTAAATACTTGTGTCAATGTGATATATCAATTTTTTATTGTTAATGTTCTTCTTCTTCTTTCGGCTGCTCCCGTTAGGGGTTGCCACAGCGGATCATCTTCTTCCATATCTTTCTGTCCTCTGCATCTTGTTCTATAACACCCATCATCTGCATGTCCTCTCTCACCACATCCATAAACCTTCTTTTAGGCCTTCCTCTTTTTCTCTTGCCTGGCAGCTCTGTCCTTAGCATCCTTCTCCCAATATATTCAGCATTTGGGATTCAAAAGAGTTGTTATAAGACAAGTGCAAATACTTTATAAAAAGTTTTGATTCCATGAGATTTTTTGCTAGTCATACTTCTCTAAAAATCATACATATTTGAATATCAAACACATATCAAACACAAGGTTGTACACAGTGATTCATAACATTGGCGCAGTTGCGCTTTGTAACAATGCAGCTTTCAGGAAAAGGAATAACAATTAGAAACAACAAAAATTAGAGTAATAATTGAACATATTAAACAGGCCAAATCAGCACACTTCAAACTGGATGATAATCCTAAATGATAATCCTAATGATAATCCTATATAACTGTAGTGAAAATATACATATAAAAAAAAATACAGCAAACCCAGACCTGTTTTAGAGGTAGTCAAAGATATCCTGCATTTAACTTTTTTTTCCTGTCAGTCCCTAATGAGAAGTTAAGCAAAATGACACCTTTTATTGGCTAACTGAAGCATGTATACATCTTGCCTGAAGAAGGGGCCTGAGTTGCCATGAAAGCTTGCATATTGTAATCTTTTCAGTTAGCCAATAAAAGGTGACATTTTGCTTAACTTCTCATTACATCCATAATGGCTAATGCAGTACAACACCCTAGTACTACTGTCAGTCCCTACAAAAACATTTCATAGGTGATCTCCTATATTTCAAAAGCATTTCCCTCTCTGCTGAAGTCAAAATCTATTCAAACAAATGTTTAAAGTCTAAATTAAACTTGAGCCGTGCCAGGCCAATATGTTGCAGTTTGGAAGAAAACTGCTTTGTCACTAAAAATGAAAAATTTGAGGACCCAATGTTATTATTTTCTTATTTATATTCAAATACCTGCACATATTTATTTCTACCTATGTCTGATGTTGTCAGGTTGCTTGGCACATTTTTTTAATAGGCTCACAGTCATCTACAATGGGAAGAGGTGGGCAAGGAGGACAAGTAGAAGAAGCCTTTTCTGTCAATCTTGCCATGATGCTCAAGTACATTAATTTGCTCTGTTTATGACAATAGTATTTCACCAATTCCACCTTCCAGTGATGCTTTAAGCATAGATGTTATCTTTGGTAGTTTGGGAATGACCTGTTGTGCTAGTTGCATGATTTTGGCATCAGTTACTTTTTTTCTTTTTCTTATCATGATGAATCTCTTCATTGTCTATAGTCTAACTTATGCAGATTTTCTTGCCTTTCTCCATATGTTGCCTGTAACGTCACACAGCATGACACCCCAGTTTTCACTGTTTCATTTAGCCTAAAACTGCACACAATGTTTTTTCTTTTTAAAAAAATTAAATATAACTTTTGTGGTTGACTTCATCAAGGTCTGTTGAGGTGATCCTTTGGTTCTGGAGAGATCTGTTACCCCAGTGACTGTATCTCAAACTACATTAACGATTTTACATTTTAGCTACGTCTAATAAAAAAAGATATACACATTATTGCATATGTTAATAATACTCTTTGCATCTACCTAAAATAAGAACAGCAAAAAACATGTTAAAAACATGTGATTAAACACATGTCCCTTCGCAATTAGTTAATGTGAATGTGATTGCTGTACAACTTCTTCACTGCTCAAACTGCAAAAATCTGTGCCTTTCATATAAATCCTTGTTATGTCACATAACTGTGCCATGTGAAAGTAATGTGTATTGACATCCCTCAGCCCTGTATCTTCAATTAAATTTAAAGGTCTGCAGTCTGATGTGATTCATTTTGTAATAGATAGCAGTAGTTAATGCTTTCAATTTTGTTTTAATCATAGAAGTCGATTAATACAGTCTGCCACAGATTTTACTGCCTAACTTTAGAATTTTTAACAGCGGCATCATGCATATTTTGACCTAAGTGATAAGCCAAGCGCATCATATTTCTTTGATATTTAAATTTGCCTTTACAAATGTCAACAACCTTCTCCTTTGGAACATGCGGGAAATATTTAAATCAAAAATCAAAATAAGCATCTCAAATTTAATCTTTCTTAGGCATTGTTAATGGATTAGCTTATATCAGGGGTTTCCAAAAATTAAGCCCTCACTAAATTTTTTATGTATTCTATGGTGAGCGCCCTAACAAACATAAATCCAAATCAATGAACCTGAGCTGATCTTAAATCTCAGTTACCACTAACAGTAATCATGCAGCATGATTTTGTATAATAGCAGACCTGTTAAGCAAAGCAAAGTTTATCAAAGCAACTGACCATTGATATATATGTGATTGATATACTGTATATGTGATTAAGTGGCATATTTCTCTGCCAGGGGTTTCCAGCCTTTTTTCTTCACATACAACCTCCTGGAATTGCAATATTTTAAAGTGTCCCAATTTTCTTTCAGTTTTATATTACTTAGTTACTGAACTCCAACTGCTGCTAAAACTGCATTTGGGGATTTTAATAAGTGATTATAGAGTTTGTTTTTTGTGTGGTTGTGTATGTCTTTTAGCTTTTCTTATGCACATCAAATACTTTTTAATGAATTATTTCTTATTGTGAGGAGTATAGCATGACTTGTAGAAATCAAGTCAAAAGTAGCATAACATTTCCATATTTTTAAATGTACAAGAATTATAAACATATGAATCCAGAAGCAAGCAACTCAACTTACAACTACAAGTCAAAAAAAGAAGAAATAGCTCAAAGTCAACAGAGAAGGTTGAGGGTCTTTATGTGTTATAGACCAAGGGTGTTCTATGTAGAATAAGTGAAAAGGGTATTACTGCATACTAGCATTAAGAATGCTTTGATCAGGCTTTTTAAGTTCAATACCATTCACCGATTTTTTGTTACTTGATCAGCTGATCGCGATACCAATCAGATATTTATTTTCCCTTATTTCTTTAAAAAACATTTTACTCTAAGCTCCTGCATAACTAGACACATAGAAGCCTTATGTCCTATATTAATGCATATTTTTATAATTAAACTATACACCACAAGTGTTAACTGTTCATTTTTTTATTAACAAAATGAAATTCTGTTGCCTCACAGTTAGGAGACCTGGGTTCGCTTCCCAGGTCCTCCCTGCATGGAGTTTGCATGTTCTCCCTGTGTCTAAGTTAATTTCCTCCGGGTGCTCCGGTTTCCTCCCACAGTCCAAAGACATGCAGGATAGGTGGATTGGCAATTCTAAATTGGCCCTAGTGTGTGCTTGGTGTGTGTGTGTGTTGTGCGCCCTGCAGTGGGCTGGAACCCTGCCCGAGGTTTGTTTCCTGCCTTGCACCCTGTGTTGGCTGGGATTGGCTCCAGCGGTCCCCCGTCACCCTGTAGTTAGGATATAGCGAGTTGGATAATGAATGGATGTATGAAATTCTGTAGGTTTATTGTTCAGCTGCCATAAAATGCTAAAAAAAAATAAAATTTCCTTAAAATACATACTAAAATATATACAAAAATATTTATCCATAATACATAAAAGAAAAGAAAATGCTTCCCATAATTACGAGCTGTCATGCTGTTTAATTTTTTTTTATAATGTACCTATCTGAAACAAGGGTTCTTGAAAAAGTAGTTTTCACTATTTCTCTAACAACAAAAAATGATACATTTTTTATATTTATATGTATAAATATATATATTTATATTTACTGTATATGTATACTCACACAATCAATTAACTGTTATTGGCAATTAAACACTGCTTACATGTAAATATATCTGCACTTACAGGTTTTAATCATTAATTGTAATTCAGCTTTTTTACTGCTAAATTATACATTTACTGTTAAAATATATAAACACATGTGCTTTTTCTTCTTCTGCAGTGTATTAGTTAGACAGTCATAATTCTTGAGGTGTAATAAATATGGATTACCATTTTAATAATGCAGTACTTGTTTCTTACCAAATATTATAATGTATGACACACACCAACAAATAATAAACAGTTCAAAATCTTTAAAAAGGCTGCATATATGTCATATGTTCATAAGCTTTTTATTAAGAAGACACAAGTTTAACATACTTAACAGCTTTATAAGTAAGACACATTTTGCTGTTAAGCCAACAAGGCTGTGGTTAACTGTCTTATCTTTTCTTTTTCTGACTGAAAACGTAAACTGCTGCCCTTAAAACAAGCTTGCTGTTGGAACTCAAATGATATCCTTTTTAAGTTAAATGACAAAATGAAAAGGTCTGAAATAATTAAAGTAGCTTTTCTTGCCGTTTGTCTAAAAGCATTGAACAATTCCATTTACTCAGTTTATTACTCCACTTTCTTTAACATAAAGGCTAAACTCTCTGATAAAACAAGCATTGATTTGCTTTATTTACACTACAGGAAGTTTGTTGCCAAAAAAAAAAGGACACACACTGGCTCAGTTGCTGCAATACCTTGCATAAAGGAGCACTGAAACTAAATTACATAAAGCCAAAAAAGCCGGGGCTGAAACAATCAGTTTTTGTAATCAGCTAATTTACCAATCACTGATCAAATCTTTTTTAGTGAAAATCAGAGCATTTCTAACTAGTATGATATTCTTAATAAGGATTGTTTCCTGAAAACTGGTTTCAATATTCCTTAACGTATGCATTTTCAAAAAACAGACACTGGAAAAAATAACTGTTAAGTGTATAATAAGTGTGCAAACGATGGTTAAAAAAAATTAAAGGTAAATAAGTTTCTTCTGTCTCAGAAGAATTTTACATTATTTATGCTTTCTGGCGTCCCCAACAGCTGGCAGGAAATGAGGAACATAAGAATTAAACTTTTGGATTTTTGGGTGGTGCAATTATAACCCCTTCATCCATAGTCTAGGGATTCACATACTCAATTGTTGCATTGTGCAAAATGACCCCCTGATAATATTGCACTACTTTAAACTTTACATACCCTCAAGTAAGCATTGTGTTTCTTTTTTGCAGTATCAATGATAGCAAATAAGTCTAAGACCAATTACAATAAGTATTCACCATACATATAGTTGTAGTATTTGACACTGTGAGAGATGTTGAATGGTATCCTGCCCGTACTGAACCCTGCATACAAGACAAACGAAAGCAAATATTAATTGCTTTCAGGTACAAATCTGCACAAGACTCACCGTGCCCATTCTTTGAATGGTTACCTTGTTCAAACCTGAGACCCTGAATATTTGACCTCAATATCTGTACAGTACTTATGTATGTGGCATATTTTATTATTTTAAGAATGAATTAAACTACACATTGATATTTTGATATACATACTTGTGTCTCATTTGTAAAAGCCATCAGCCAAATGATCTACATTACAATGCAGAAGTTATATTGTTGCCTTATTCCATTACAAAACCCTAAATCAAAACTGCACTAATAAGCATATTGTGTATAATTATTTGTGGAAGAGGAGAGTCTTCAGAGGCATTTCTTTAAAGGGACTACACTAAAGGGCTGAAGGTAGACAGCTTGTCCCACAAGCAAAACTATTATCAGCTGTGGCAAAGGCGCTATTTAGGCGTCAACCCAACACAGACTGACAACGGAGGCACGTGTAAAATAAACAAAAAGAACTTTTATTTTTCTTCAGCCATGGGGCACATCTTCCCCGTGTCCAACAGGCCCAAAATAGTCCCAAAACACCCAAAAGCAAAAACACCCCAAACCACACTCTTCTTCCTCCACTACTCCTCCCAGGCAGCATCTTCCTCCTGCGCATGTGTGTGAGCAGATGTCACTTCAGAGTCAGGCACACTTTTCAATTGCTTTGCCAATATATGTGTGGCATGTTGTGAAGAAAAACATGATTTGCCAAGTCCATGCTGGCCATGTCCATGTACTGTTCATTAATTATTTTGACCTCAAAGCATTAGTTCTCCAAGTTAAACCTGCTATTTGTAGGTTTGTTTTAGAGCATTAGTTGCCCAGGTAACTGAGCTGGATTTTGTTAAATCTCTTTCTAGAACGGGCAAATCCTAAACCTGTTCTAAAAAGCAGGATTAGTGAGCTATCTGCAGGTTTGACCTCATAGACCACATAATTCTGGCCTATTCTGTTCTAGAAATGCAGGTTTGGTTAAATCCAAGTTTTCTGGAATGGAATTTGCCTTATTTAAGTTAATCCTGAATTACTTTCTGCTTTCTGATACAAACCTCAGCACACAGCTCAATCAAACAAGTAGGAAAAGCATACAATAACAATAATAAGTAGAGAAACCCATGTAACATTGTTGCTTAAATTTGATAAGACTGTTAACTGCGTAAGAGTTAATTATGGGTCCAGTGTGTTTATTTTAAAGTTATATTAATGAATACTTGCCATGTAATTGTTTTCCAATTTAAGTTAATATAGAACATTGGTTTCCCGCTGAGTTATATAGAAAGTGTCTGGGATTTTTCCAGTTGAACACAGTAAGTGTTTGTTAAAGTACTGTGGCCTTTGATACCACAACCATTACCTCGTTGCAAACTTTAAACCTGGCTTGTAATACACCAAACACTGTCATAAATGCATTAAGAGGTAGAGGTATATCTGGGAAATACGCAAAGATTTTTGCCAACAATAATGTTAGTGTAAAGTATTCTTGAAACATTTGACCTAGTGATGATAGTGCGAGATGACAACACTCACAGGTTGAATCTTGCTGTGGGCATATTTTAGACAGTTTTTAATGAGATACATGTTACCAATGAAAGGTTTTTAATTTCAATATGGTGTGCTTGGCAAATACTAAAATAGAATATATTCTACAAATGGCTAAGTTGCATTCCTTTTCTGAGATTTGAATTGAAGGATACCTTTCTCATTGCTCCCTAAGATAATTAAGGTAAATTCCTTATAATAGTTTTTATATATATTGTAAAAGTGATATAGAGCATGAATCATCCAGACTAGCCTGTACTGCCTCAGAAATATATATAGGAGAGAAATTTGGAAAATTGGGTAGGCTGCTTTTAACAAATTCTAATTTATGTACAGGAAAAAAGTAAGCAGCTGGAAAATTAAATATGAAGTTTATTTACTCTAAGGATACAAATATTTTATCAGTTTAGAGCTCTCTAAGTGTCTCAATCTCATGAGTTTTCCATAGGCTGAATACTGAGATGCTTTGAGAAAGCTGAAAAAGATGATTATTATGAATAAGAGAAATAAGTAATAGAGTTTTTAAGCCGGCATAGACTGATTGATTTCTGTCAATTCCCAAAATTTTATTGTATGAACATACTGTATGTATAGGTTTAATTCAAATTAGTCTATGTTCATATTATATGCAGACCAAGGCTTCTGGAAAGCACAAAGAAATTTAATCCATCCGTATACATTGGCGCCAAACCTAAATTTGCACACTATGGTAAAAAGTTCTACTCTATCAAAAGCTTTTTCTGCATTCAAGCATAGTAAATTTCTGGAGAGTCAGGTTTTATAGATGAGTATTTATATTAAACTAGTTCTGAAGGTTGAAGACTAAATGGTAATTTTTAATAATTACAGTTTGGCATTGTGATGGTAGTGAGGGGAACACTTTCTCAATTCTTTTAGATAAGACCTTTGCAGGTATTTTAACATAATTATTCAGGAGCAAAATTGGCATTTATGAAGCCCACTGTAAGTAAGTTTTTGTTTTTGCAGGGAAGACAGTAATTGATATTTGGCATAAAGAAAACTAATGAGTCTAACTTACTTGAAAATGTTTATAAAATTCCACTACAAAATTCTGGGCCTACAGCTTTTCCACTTTGCAGTGAGTTTATGGCATCTTGTAATTCTGAAAGAGGTTTATCAACTTCTTTAGTATTGAGAATATCAAGCTGTGGTATTTGTATTTTACGAGGATTATAAAGACTTATACTGTTTACTGAATATATTAGTTATGTCATTGTGCTAATATTACTTAGAGTTTCGTTGTTAATCTCTAAAATAACATTGTGAATTCTCTGTTTAATTATTTAATATGGATATAAATTAAGACTGTTTAAACACTTAGCAAGAAATTACAAAACTGTAAGCAGTTAAGCCACACCCTGATCACAATGAACATTACAGAGAAAACAAGATTTCAACATATTATCCATATGCAATTTGACAAGGAAGCTATACATTAAAACTGTACAATTGAATCAAGTCAAGTATTATAAATAGAAAACCGACCTCTAACAGACAAGGTAAAATGGAAGCCTTTCCTTATTGGTCTTGCTCATTTTTGCACATGCAATGAGAGCTTCTAAATACATAAATAAGTGTTCACAAATTGGCACTTTTTATAATACAGACACTGGAACAATGGTGATATTACAGTCAGTCAGTGAGCACACCAAGTAGAGTGAAGACTTGAGACTGAGATACCAGAGTGTCTAGTATGGGCATCTTAAGAAAAGAAGTGTCAGCATTTTCGTGGATTTGAGATACAATATTGCGAGTACAATAAATAAGGTTTATCATCATATGTAACAGTTGTCCAAGCTCTTGCTGCTTTAACAATTATAATCAATGGCTTGCAGCAGTCGGTAGCTTTTTCTGCTTACAGGTAGGCTGATGAAACTAAGAGAAGTAGGTTGATCTCCATTTCTTTACTATTTTTAAAATAAAATGAGACTTTTCAAAATGTTCCATCTATGTTTTCCTCTCTATTTCTTCCTAGAGGTGTTACAACAGAGCTAAGTGTCCAGGAGCCCATGAGTGCTTTCCCTGTTGTTTAAGTACTGTAATTTTCTTTTATAGAGTAAGACTAGGGAGACGAGACGTGATCTTCTCGGAAGACAATTTGACGTTCTGCGAGAGACACTTTAACGTCACGCGAGACAAGGCAGTAAGACAATATTTAAAACAAGTTCACAGACATCAAACTTAGCAGTTGTTGGAATGCTTTTGGCAGACACGCTTCATGTGCTCGCAGCTCTTAAAACAACGACAAGTGACAAGCAGAACACGCAGCTCACCAGCAGCAGGAAGCCAGCAGGTGATCCAACCGCTTCTCCTTAGCATGCATTCAGCCAAAAAACCCCTCCCCCCACTTCACAACGCAAGTGGCAGAGACGCAAGGTGGCAAAAGGACAGCTGCTGTACAGGCTTTTAAATGATCGACACGCAGAATACGCAGCTTGCCAGCAGCAGCAGCAACAAGCCAGCAGATGATCCAACCGCTTCTCCTTAGTGTGCGTTCAGCTGCCCCCCCTTCACAACGCGAGCAGCGTTTTACATCCTGCAAGAAAAATTTAACCATACCTGGGGCCGGAAATAAAGGACAAGTACAGTATTGTTTTTACAAAAGTTTTAAAGTAAAAGTAAAAATAATGCATATGTAACAATTCCCATGAAAATAATCTCTTTAAATTGTATATCTGGTAAACCAAACCCGGGTGTGGGTGAGCAAAGCGAGCAGGGGGGCGGAGCCTCCAAGTTCTTTTATAGAATAATTCTGAATCTATACGTAATGTGACTTCATTGAAAATCTCTGTAATCTTCTTCCATAATATAAAGGAATCTGTGGTGCATTTCAGGTAGCGACTGAGCAAAAGTATATTCAGTTTAGTGTCTTTTATTTTGGGGTGGATGGTTTGCCTTGCTTACGGTTCTCCAACTTGTGTGTACAGTACTTACTCATTCTGTGACAGAGTGTTTTCATTCTCATATCTAATATGTACATTTCACATTTGGGGATTATGTATTAATTTTCCCTGTGGATTAGCCCTTAAGTGGTAAATAAGTGTAAGTGGGGTTTTAAAGTAAAGAACATCTTTGTGTGTTACGTTTAGAATAATAAATGGAAAAACTAATAGATGAAGGGACAAGAGACAAAATAAATGAAAAGGCAAATTTCCTGAGTAATTCCGTTATAGGTTATTGTTAGTAGGTATCTAAAGGACGTAGATATTTACCTGTCTCACAAAAGAGTCACTTGCTTTGAAAAATCAGACTGCTTTGATTAGTATCTCACCAACATACTGTGCCATATTGTGACAACAGAACTGCCTGCTTCCTTAGAAAATGCTTGTAATTACTTCCTTTGAAAATGAACAAATTCTGGGGACATTGGTCCCTAATCTGCATATAGTGGTCTATGTACATCTTGATAGTAACAATACTATTGTTTAACAAGAGGAAATTGGTATGTACTATTGTTTTAACTGATTGTCATGTTGACATTGAAGCATTTATATACCTCTGGGTAAATGAGAATAGAAAACTCTGGTCAGAAATTACAAACTGCTGTCTACTTCTTTTATGCTTTTGGCACCATATTGCTGTGGCTACACCCAAAAGCAATAGTGGCTTTTACCTGAGGCCAGTAACATATATTTTTAAGTGTAGCCTTAAATACACTGTTCACTTATTTCTTAGTATTTGCTGTAGTGGGAGGTGAACACGCATATGTGTTACGTAAAAATCGGTACATTCTACATTGCATAAATAGATCTTGCCTAGTTTAAGCTTACCACACACAACCATTCAAATTCCTTGTTACTTTATTCTCTTTTAAACATGTTGATAGTAGGCTGAAGTGCATAAAAATAAACCGGGAAAATTTAGAAGTGACTCACAAGCAGCCCTCTTCATGTTTGCTGTGCTGCTGCCTTCTAGCATAGAGCAAGCAAGGGAGTTGGAATGAAAAAATAGACAGGCTTCATAATAACAAAGGAAAAAGCATGCTGCAGATATGAACCCCCACCTCCTACTGTTTAAACATCAACCAGCTACATAAGCCTAAAACATGAAAAAACTATCCATCCATTTTCCAACCCGCTGAATCCGAACACAGGGTCACGGGGGTCTACTGGAGCTAATCCCAGCCAACAAAGGGTGCAAGGCAGGAACCAATCCCGGGCAGGGCGCCAACCCACCGCAGGACACACACACACACCCACACACCAAGCACACACTAGGGCCAATTTATTATTGCCAATGCACCTAACCTGCATGTCTTTGGACTGTGGGAGGAAACCGGAGCACCTGGAAGAAACCCACACAGATGGAGAGAACCTGCAAACTCCACGCAGGGAGGACCTGGGAAGCGAACCCGGGTCTCCTAACTGCGAGGCAGCAGCGCTACCACTGCACCACTATGCCACCCATGAAAAAACTAGTATACAGCTTATTACACAAAACCACACTGAAACTTGAATCTACAAATATTGAACTGCTGTAATTTAAGATTATGTTCCAAAATTCTATGTAAGTGTTTACACATTTCTTATTCTTTATACTAAACATTCACAATATTTTTTGGATTTTACCATCCCTAATATTTATTGAACTAAAATCTTTTTAGCTCAGTCTATGTGTTCATAATAAAGATGATGTGATTTAAAAGTAAGTTATTCTGTATATATTGTCAAAAGATTCAAGTTTTAATTGTACACTCAACTTTTCCTATGGAGTGCCTCATTAGGTGATATAACACATTCATAATCAATTCTGGAAATCCCTGTAGTCAGGTCTCATGCTTTTGTAGCCTCCAATTTATTTTTGTGTGAAAAACATATGATTATTTCTCCACTTAAAACTGCCTTTAGACTTTCCAGAGTGTTCACCCTGAAAACTCTGGAGAAGCACTGATCTATAAAATAAAAAAAAAAAAACTTGAGAAATGAATTCTAGAAAGTCTTGATCCATTAGTAACAAACAGGGGTTAAGAAAACAGATGTAAACGAGTTTGTATTGCATAATGGTGTAAGCTCCACAAGAAGGTCATCCAAGCCTTTTAAAACTTCTTTAATTGTGAATTTGACTGTCAGGTTGCATCACCTGCACAATGTACCAAAGTATTTCTTACTGTGGTCTTTCATTGCTTGTTGTTACCAAAACTGTAGTTGTTCACAGAAAAGAACTATGTTAGTATTAAAACAAAGTATGTCAAGAAATGCAGTATGGTACATGTGACCACACTGAAGTCATATACTGCACACAGGTGTGTGGACTTCCAGGAAAGTTTAAGGTTCTGCTGTATCAGCATGGCATATACAGTATAAGGCTCCACTAGTCACTTCTTGTCTACAAAGTGTTGATCTCCACAGTTCCAAATCCAGGAAATGGCTGGGGCTACCAAAAAGCCTAAGTAGCGTACTCCCACACAACAATCAGGGCTTACTTCTATTGAGTTTTAAGGCTAATTCCAAACTTTTTGCATGTTTTCATCAAATGCAGTCTTTCTAGTTTGTTCATTGCTTTGAGTGTCAATGGCTGATCATCATCCTTGTAACAGCCATGAATCTGCAGGACCGAAGCATGTGAGTGGACGGCCAACCAATCCTACGAAGAATAGTGCAGAGACAGTGCTCTTCAGTAACGAGGCTCTCACTGGAGTAACAATTAGATTAATATGCGAAAACCCAGATTTGCACTCACTTGATGAAACTGGAATACAACTAAGACTCAGCACACAATTAATTACAGAATCATTTAATATGTAGTTGATACCACAACTAGTTGTCGTGGCTGAGGTGCCGGTAACAAAGTATCAGTAAGTACCGTCACACAAAAAAAAAAAAAAATATCACTGTATCACAGAATACTACCACCACTTCTAGACGCACAACAACGCTCTGTATTGTGGGTTGAATGTTGCTAGGATACCCGAAGTGTTGCATTCATGGCTTGTACTACTGTAGGTATTTTTGGAGGAATTTCTGAAGGTTCGTGAAATGTGTCTTTCTTGGTTTTTCTCTGTGTTTTTGGCAGGACCATGGGCTGGGTCACTTGGAGGTTACTTCTGGGCCACATGTGGCCCACGGGTCGCCTTTTGAATAGGCCAGCTCTATCGTCATAGCAAATTACATCTCCCTCTCCAGTCCTTGGATGAGAAGTTTAAGGTCATGAGAACCAGAAAAGTGATGCAGTACAGGGACTTGTGTGATTTGAAGGTAGTAGATAGGTGTAATAAGAGGAGGAAATGGAGGGCAGAGGGAGCAGTTCAACAGGCTGAGGGAAGTCTGTGCCGCAAGAGGTTGTGGGGGTAGTAATCCAATGAACAAATCAGTCTTTGAGACTTCCTACCCCAGAACCATCAAAGGTAGGGAGGAGCAGGAGGTGAGAGCAGCACTCGAGAAGTAAAGGTCATGCAGATCAATCACAATGAGACAACAAGGAATGTGGACTAGATGGGAGAATGTGGCCAAGAGGAAGGAGACCTGAGATGAGATATGGAAATCTGAACCACAATGAATAAAATTTCTCATCTGAGCTGTGTATGATGTATTATTGCAAATGCCACTAAACTTTCACATAGGAGGATTCTTATTGAAAATAAAGAAAGAAAGGAATTTTGTTTCAAGTGAGCATCCATCCAAAAGGATTCAGCCACTTTACATTTACAATATGTATTTGTTGCGGTGGGTTGGCACCCTGCCCAGGATTGGTTCCCTGCCTTGTGCCCTGTGTTGGCTGGGATTGGCTCCAGCAGACCCCCGTGACCCTGTGTTCGGATTCAGCGGGTTGGAAAATGGATGGATGAATATGTATTTGTTTCTTATTTTCTAAGCACTTAAGCTCTGAAGTTCTATGTTTCTGATTAAACAGAGAAGTCCAAAAAATAAATGTTTAATGTGCATCATTCCATCATTGTGCCTTAAAACATAAAATGCCTTTTTTGCAATGAATTTGTGTATATTTTAATAAAATATTGTAATGTTCATAAAATCTGGGCAATTTATTCATGTGATGACCCAAAAAATACATAAAAATAAAGGTATTTGTTGAGCACCATTCATCTAGAACAGAGTCATCTACAATGAGCGATCTACAAAAAAAGTGGTGAGTGACCTTTTAACACAATACTATAGCTAAAAAATAATGACATGCTGAATTTAGCAAAATATGATGCTTTGCAGAAGTGATGTCTCATTGACCATCACACTCTGTAAAGTCCAAACAGCTACACAAGGCCAACAGCTTTATCAATGACTATGGGTGGTTGTGTCTTGCAGAAGACCACTCTAATGCTCAGGTGTCAATTTGACATCTCCATGTTTTTGACTGATCCATCAAATTTACTCCAGTCTACACATATGATTCATTTGTTTGTAGTCTTTAGTTTTAAATATTAATATGGTTTACTTCATATACTTTATATAAATTACAAAGAGCAATGGGCCCAGCACACAGCTCACTTCTGACATCTCCTAAAAGAGCCACAGGGAGTTATGCATTCAAGTCAATTCTGTAATTACATTCACACTGCATCCCTGGTCCTTCTTATGCACATTTTAAGAAGTAAAATTACAAACTAATCTAATTTCCATTTAAGAATAAATTCTGACAATTATTTGTACATCCTCTTAAATATACCAAGAAAATGCATAAATTGGACTTCCATTTTATATGTAAATTGGAGGATTGATCATTTATTGCTTCAGGGCTTCTAAAGTATTTTGCATGAAAATTGTTAGGTACAGCACAGATGTAACATAGATAATAAAGAATATCATGCATGTGCACATTAAACAGGTTTCTGTCTTGTTGACTTTCTGTTGCTCTTTAAGAGCAGGGATTATTTTTTTATTGATTTACTTACTTTTGTTTCAATATTTCTGGAGGCCATTTTCTGGAGTACATTGTATGTTATTCAGTGTGAACATTACCAAAAAGTAAATTACAAAAAAGGTCCTTAATTTTTATATGAAATCAAAGCAAGACAAATTAATTTCCTATCAAATAACTGCAATAATCTGTGCCAAAATGAAACTTCCTTTTCAAGTACTGTAACTAAAAGGATTGAAAAGCAACACAAGGAAATAGTTATGAATGTCAGACTAAGTAAATAAAAAAACACTCATAATATTTTATTAGTGGTTAAAGAAATATATAATTCTGAGGAAAAATAGAGTACAGAAAATTAGTCTTTAATTTCTGTCAGTGACACTTTAGCAGACTGCACACTGTCCACCCACACACTGCCAAAAACTGCACTTCCATTTATATTCAGGATCTATTTATAAACTCTTTTTTCTACTAATGATAATGTAACTTCAAACCCTATTATTTAAATATAAACAGATATTATCAATGCTCAGACACTAGGATTTCAGATGTACAAGGAGGCCTATGATGACAAGAACCCTCCAAGGCATGCGTGGGTTACTTCAGTAACCCCTGACTGCACTAATCCCATTGCACATGTGCATAAACAAGATAAAAGAGTCACATTATATTACAATTAAGACCAATTGTATCATAGAAACAGGAAAGGATTTCTCAACATGCCATATGCAATAAGCTCAAATATTTATCAATGTGATTAAGATAATAATAATGTAGGTAAGCTAACACAAAACATAATGGGTGAACATGTCAAATAGTATACAACATTATAATGCAGAAACAATGTAATATGCTGTATTCATCATTTTCCTTGTTAAACACTGCTTAAATGATAAATAAAATGCCATAGCATGCATCATGGCTTTTAGAACCAACAACATGTTTGTTTAGGTATAAAAAAGAGGACATATAGACTTACATGTTTTGATAAATTTGAACTCTTTGAATCAACATCATACCTAAAGAAAAGACAAAAAAAGTTGTAGTACTGGTTAAAAAGAATCAG
Organism: Erpetoichthys calabaricus; assembly: GCF_900747795.2. NCBI lineage: Eukaryota > Metazoa > Chordata > Cladistia > Polypteriformes > Polypteridae > Erpetoichthys > Erpetoichthys calabaricus. The sequence continues at coordinate 229,156,653 of NC_041394.2, forward strand.
CAATGTTTAAAACAATCACTACATTTTCCCAGAGCAAATAATAATAATAAACAATAAAAATTTACAGAAATGCAGTCCTTCCGCCTTTCTCCTGCTCCAACAAAATCAGAAAGGAAAAAAAGAGAACTCCAGCACCAAACTAGTATTTACAAAAATTAAATCCTCCTTTCTACTTCCTTCCAAACAAAAAATAATCAAGGCAAAAGAGAATTAATTCTTCCATTTAAAAAAAACTATACATAAAAACTGATTATAAAGAAATACAGAAGAGGAAAAAATATACACTGATAAAACACCTCTTTGCTACTCAAGGACTTTAATCTGGTCACCTCAATCACCTCCACACTTCTTATTATGAAAAAAGTTTGAGTACGGCGCCTAACCCGATATTCACCCTAGTGTTCATTTGCTGGTTTTACAGTATATGCCATTTGACATTGTGGCACCCAATGCCCATCAACCCTCCCTTGTTCCTGCTATGAGGGAGCATACAACAATCCTTCTCTTGCAGCACTCCCCCTTCTCGTGGAACTTTCCCATTTTATCGTGGTTACAGCCAGCGTGCAAGCCCCAAGGCAGGTGAATTGCCTCGCTCTCTTTCTACTTACGGTCGCACTCTCTCTTTGGTAAGTGCTCTCTTAACATTTTTAACTTTTTCCCCAGGACTTTTCCTAACCTCTTATGGCCTCCTAATTTCTCCATGCAATATACCGTTCTTATTGCCTCTTTTTTCTCTATTAGGGAAGCAATGGGGCAGAAACAAAACATTAACTTCACCCACCCAGGTGTTTTGGCCAATTCCAGTAGTGCTCTGAGAATCTGACGTGTTCACCATAGTCATGCCTCACTGTGCAGCTGTGAAGACACATCAACTCTGGAGATTCAATACACCTTCAGCTCCCTCAAACTAAGTGCAGCAGTTTACCGAAAGCTATTTAAATATAAAAGTAACACTATATATAAGTACACTTGTGACAACAGTTTGCTTCTTATTATGTGGCATGCTTTACCACAGTCATTCTCAAACAGTCTATCAAGCACAATATCATGTAACATATTACACCTGCACAGGTGGTGTAATAGTAGCAAAGTAAACTTGCAGTTTAGTATAAGAATTTTCACCCAGTGGTGGTAAAGATTGCTGAAAAACTTATAAATTGCACCAAAGAGGAACAGCGTTCTGTCACATACTTTTTGTGGGCAGAAGGTGTGCTGGGAACACAAATTCATTTCCGCAAGTGTGCTCAGTATGGAGATAAAGTTCTCTCTCGTAGAATCGTCTATGAGTGAATTAAAATGTTTGAAAATGGCCATACTAGAGTTACGGCTGGAGAGCGCTCCGGATGTCCAGCTACAACCATGACCATAAGGAATGAAGAAAGAACCCTGATGTGAAATCAGCAGTGCATCAGTGGCTATGTGCTCAATCAAACACATTTTGTGTTGATGCTATTAAAAAGTTGGTACGATGCTGAGAAAACTGCAACGCAAAGGAAGGTGAGTAAGTAGAAAAGTCTTATCATTTATTTTTGGAATTCTTAATAAATAGAGTGTGGAAACTTTTTGAACGTCCCTCGTAGAATACATACCCCTATCAGATTATAATTATAAGTAAATTATGTATCAGCAGTAGGCTACTGCAGATTACTGCTTAAAATTAGAATTTGGCAAATGGTATTTAATAGGCCAGTGAATGATCTGATTTCTGCACGCTTTAATACACTGTCTCTATTATGTAATCCTAACATTATAACAACTCTTATACCTTGTAATTTGCCTATGCTGTAGATGATAAGTGTGCCACCCCATCACATTCACTGGTCCTGTCTGTTCAACCCACTAAAAATGTTCTGGAGGCACTCCTGGACACCAGTGCATACTCATGCACACATCACTAGGACAATTTAGACTATATAATTAACCTAAGAAGCAAAAATTTGGGAAACTACAGTGCCTCAATAGAAGCCTATTTAGACACAGCAAGAACATGGAAACCATCAGCAATTGGCCTGGGAGTAAACCCCACTCTCATGGAGCTAACAACTATACCACCACACTTATGCTAAATAAATAAATGATAAAAAAATATAATTTCATTAATGGTAATCAAGCATTAGAAATTAAGTTAGGTATTAAATATAAATAATTATGATAGAACCACAATAATAAATAACAGCATCTGTTTTGCTGTCCATTTAAAATCTGCCAAACACAGATTACATTCAGATGTGCAAAAAGAGCTAACTGATTGAACTAGAATAAGTAATTTCTAAGCATTTAAGAAAACGTGCTCAAATCAGCACCCACACCACTGAATTGGATTAAGCAGGTCTGAGAATGTTGTGTTATGTTCAAACCAATACTCTGGAAAGATGACTTCAAGCTGAAATAATCAAGGTATTCCAAACCGAGTTCTGCTGGTTGATTACACTCTAGCTTTGTGTTTCCTTGAGTCAGCACTGAGCTGACACATGACTGTCACTACTTGTTGAACTAAGTGGTTTGAGTAATGAGTAATTTTGTATATATAGTAAGGAGAAATGGGACACCATCATCTTTTCAATAATTTAATAAGCCACTCACTATGGTTTTAGCAATGTTACACTTCATTCTGGCTAGAACGAAAATTTCCAATGTTATCTTTAAGATGAACGGTATACATTACATTTTATTAGTATACTGACGCCCTGGTATGTACACTGTAATTGAAAATGTACTGGTAAATACCTCACTATTAGTAGTGCTTTTGGCAATTTGAACACCATCTTTTAAGAACACTACATGCAGTACTTGCACTAAGTTGTGTTAGGAACTATGCAGTAACTCCTCAGCCAACAGCCAATACTTATGTCAATAGGATATTGCACTTTTTAAATGTTGCATGTGAACTTTAACTTATTTCATCCACAGCATTCCACTGATAAGAGCTGACTAATGAACAACTCTCTGATATATACAGCATTTTAAACCTGGAACTATTTTTTTGTTCCTTAAACAAATGTAAAAATGTATCAATTCTTCCATTTACCAAATTCAATCAGTCCAGTTTTAAGAAGGTGACATAGTCTATCCTGGCAGCATTGGACACAATTTAGGAAAAAGTTGAGGATGAAGTGCTAGTCCATCTCAGAGCACAATCACTTATTTATACTGAGACAAAATTTTTTTTATTTTTATAGTTTTTACAGATTCCATTAAAAAGACTGAGTTAGAGACATTCAAAAATACAATACAATGTGAATTCTGGACTAACTTAAAGATATCAGTCAATCTAATAGTTTTTTATTGAATTCCAGAAAATTAAAATGTAAAACATTATTAAATTCAGTAAAGCAACCTACTTAAACCAAGGTATCTAAACATCAATTTTCTGGCCAATTTATTCTAAATTCATGGTCAGGGAAGGCAGAATTTATTATAGCAACACAATCTAAAACATAGTACAAATTGTCAGAGCTGCCTTTAAAAATAATAAAAAAACACATGACACCATAATGTGAATTTGACCCCTAAAGCATTTTATATGCAAAGCACAAGTTTGACATGAAAATATGCAGTGGTTAGAGCTGTAGCGTTAATGATCAATTTGGCTGCTGCCTGTGTGGAGTGTACACATTCCCCACTTTCCTGCACTAGGTTGGTTGGTTGGTTTGTTTTCTCCACATACCCTTGTTCTATTTCTATGCCAAAAAGATAAGTGTGTTAGGTTAATAAGCTGACAGTAAATTGGCCTTCTGTCAGTGTATGTGTATATAAGCCAATGAGAAAGACAAGCTGTTTTTTCATCCATAGTTGGTTCCTGATTTGAACCCAGTGCTGCCAGCATGGATTTATCAACTTTGAGAATGATTGGATAATATAAACACACACTTTAAAGGGTCCAGGTCCATGGATTTGTAACTAATTAATAACTTTTTATTTGAGGATTCCATCACAACCGTTTTGAAGCTGTCATACAGTATTAAAAAGAAAAAAAAATGCTCCAGGGTGAAGCCATTTTAATCAAAGTCCAAAGCACATAAAGAGCTCATTCTTTCTTCTGTGACATGAACTCAGACATTCCATTTTTTCAGAAGACAGCACGCTAACAAATAATAAAACACATTTCTTAGATACCAATGGTGATTGATATCTAGTGCAATTCATTCCTGGTTCTTAAAACCTCAAGAATTTTCACAATTAGAGGGTTTTAAGAATGTATCCACTTGTGGTAGAGCACATTTAGGGGTCCACGGCAGTGTGCAAGTCTTTAAACAAAAGTAGTGCAACTTGGACTTTGTGGGTGCGGGCAGAGGAGCTGGGCTGCCTTGGGGTTCAATGTGGAGACAAGCTAATTGATTGATTAAATCAGCTGTTTACACATTGGCACTCCACAGACTGCAATTAGCACGCTGCATCCACATGAGCATAGATGAGCGTGAGGAGAACAGCACAGGTCAGATAAGAAGAGAAAAAAGAAAGAAGAAAGAAAGGAGAAATATGGGATTTTAAATCTAGACAAAGACCAGAACAGAAAAGAAAAGAAGTTAGTAAGGATCATGGCAGAGCAGAATTTGCGGAGAGCAAGCTTGGCAGTCAGGGAAGACACCCCATATGGAGCAATGGCACTACAGGGGTCGGATGGCTCCTGTTTAACACTGTGGAGGAGCAGGAGTGACCATTTGCTCCAAGAGTCTTGCAGAGAGAGGGATGGCAGTGGGAGAAAAAAGTAGGCTCACGTGTCACCCACAGACATCAAAGGATGGCAATGGGGAAAAGAGACAACTAAAGATTGACTGCACTTGCCAGCAGACATCTCCTTTGCTGATGAGACTATAATGGATACACGGAGGAGGCGTTGTTTTAGAAGGAGGCACAGAGGTTCATAATTTGTTTTGAAAGGAAGATCCTGAATGTGTTTTAGACTTTGATTTTAATCCATTTTTGGAATTTATTTATTGTAATGGAATTTATTCATTGTGATTTTGAACACTGTTTTTATCTTGGATAATTTATTTATTGCTGAAAATTGCACAGCACTTTAAAAATAAAAATAATAAAAGCACTTTTTGCACCACCTCATGCTGTGTTGTATCCTCATTGCCCAATCCATCCTCAGCACATGGCTATCAATGTCCCGGGTTTAACCAGGTAATGCCGGCTACAGGCAAAAGGGGCATCACACCACTTGAATCATCAACTGCTATAAACTAATTAAAAGTCAATGTTGGAGTGTAGAATAATAGCTGTGAACATGGACTGACAACATCCTAATGCACTGAAAGATGCTTAAGTTATCACATTTTTACTGCTGATTTGTTGACTTAGCAATAGAAGGGTTAACAAAAGTGCCTTCACAATTGAGTTTTCGCATGAAGGAGCATATTTTCCCTACTTCAAAAGGCATCACAGTCCTGAAGTCTACTTTTTGCCATTTTTCTTTTTTATCAATTATTTACGCAATTGGTATATTCATTTATTTTATTTTCATAACACCAAATACACATGAAATAATGTTGACCGAAATACTGCAAAACAAGAATTAAATTATACAGTATGTCTTCAAAACATGATACATTTTTCAAAAAGAAAGCTCTTAAAAACTGTAATTTTTCAATAAAAGCCACAAAATTTGAATCATTAAGAATAATATACACATGCAATTAAAGGGAAGCCTGAACTAGTAAAAGCTGATAAAGTCCTAAGGTAAAAGAGGTCAGTCGTCAGAACAATCAAACAGCAGAAACCCCCTGGCCAGATGGCAAATCATGCAGCTTTCCTAAGAGATTTCATGCATATCCCATGAAGGCAGTGACTCATCCCGTTGCCATTTCCTCCAGCACATAATTACTTCTATGGAAGCAAGTTTAAAAACTGTCATTTTGAAGGAGAAAAATAATACAGATTACAGAAATACTACTGTATATGATACATAAATATTTTATCAATACACAGTTACCATAAATTGCTTCTTATTAACTTTTCTGAATGCTGTCCTATTACAGCATTCCACTAAATGCATACAGTAACATAATGTATGTTTTAAGGATGTGTTTATGATGCAAAATCTGTGAATCATCCAATTTTTAAATAGCAATTTTTCCTTTGAGCATCATCCTACAGCACTTCACAGGTACATTACAGCACAGTTTAATAGCTAAGTCATTGCAAAATGCCCAAGAGTGGGATTTTAATTTGTAATCCTGTAGATTCAAGTCCACCTCATTAGCTATTTGTCCTTTTATAGGAGACTGGGGGGTTTTATTTGAAAAAGTCCAGATTAATAAACATCCCTGTTATTGGTGGGCTGCAAATAAACCAGCACTGGAAATACTAAGGAGTTTAATTGCCCATCTCTCAAAAAGAGGGCCACAACAAAGTGCTGGTGCTGTTTCACAGTTTTAAGATAGTAGTCATTTTGCTGACCCAGGCAGTGCCTATGTAGAACTTGTGGATTCTGCTGACATTAACTTGGGTTTTCTACCGGTACTCCAGTTTCCACCCATATGCCAGATATGTGCTGTTAGATTGAATGGAAACTCTAATACAGTAAGACCAGGTGTGAGTCAGTGAAAGGTTAGGTAGGTGCAAAGCATGTTACTGTATATGATAGGCTTGCCTCCTGTCCAGTCATGGTTTCTGACTAGGACCTAATTATGCAGGAATGGTTACTGTCACTCAGCGATCCTATAAAGAGCAAATTAGTCCAAAAAATGTCAGATTGTTGTGTAAATAACATAACATTTTCAATTAGACTTAATCCCAAATCATGTTTACTTTTAGTGACTTTTAAGTAATTATTTGAACTATGAGTCGTTCACTAAGAGTTATCAAGTAAAATGAAAGCACCAGCATGGAGTAACTGTGTGGTTAACGCAAAGATAACACTGATGAGGTGCTTAGGTGTGAAGCTTTCCAAGAAGACGGTTTTTGTTTATTCTTCTGCAGGCCCAAGGCAACAGCAGACAGTCCACAAGCGGTCTGAAATACTTTGCACTTACAATAAAACCAGACATCACAGATCAATGTGCCCAGCAGCTGTGAGGAAGCGCTCTTCCTTGGTGGCCAAGGACATTTAGGGATGAACCCCCATGAAAACTAACCTCTTCACATGTAAGTGGCCAACAATCAACAGAACTCATTAAAGTATAAAAAAGATAGACATCAAGAAGGGAGGAGATTAAAGCAAATTTAGATCACAGCAAATTAAAATGATGCCTTGGGAACTACCATAAAAATTATACATTATAACACCAATTCTCTAAGCACTTAGGATTATTGCCACATACTGTACATTTCCTGGAGCTTCAAATAATAACATTACAGGAAATTCTCCAGCAGTAACAATTGTTACATCCAATGTTACATATAACTTGTTGTTCTTTCTGAGACTCTGTGAAGACCCTTGTATTATTATTATCATCATTATTATTATTATTATCACCACCCTCCTCTCAGAGCAGTAACATACAATGGTGAGTTCACCTGAGATCAACCAGACCTCTCAGGCTTTAAACTCAGCTTGTTGTTCATCTAAGGACTCATCAAAGAATGCACGCCATGCCGTGGAGTGTGATCTTCTGGGTCTCTTGTGCGGTGACCCTACACAGAAGTTTGTCCAGCTGCTCTTGGAACCTGGTCTTGATGGTTCCCAGTGCACCTGCGACTACTGGAGCCACTCTTATCCTCGTGTTCCCCATGCGTCTGACTTTGATCTGTTCGACTTTATACTTGATGATCTTCTCTGTCTCCTTACTCAGTATGTTGTTGTCATATGGGATCATCACATCAATGAACACACAAGACTTACTCTTCTTGTCATGAAACACAATGTCCGGCTTATTGCCAAAGATGGTACTGTCTGTGGGAATTGTGTTGTGCCACATGATGACACAGTCTCTGGTGTCAAAGACTGCATCTGGTGAATGCTTAACTGTTCATCCTTCATCGGAACACCCAACTGTTGGCATAGTGCTCAGTGCAGGTACATACTGACTCTTTTGTGACATTCTAGATATTACTTTTAGGCCTGTACATGGCATCCGGGCACTGTGTGATTAATGGTAATCATCAGCTTCACCACTCAGACTGGTGTCCCTATGATTTACATCTGGTGGGGGTGTTCAAGGCCTGATCTTGCGCCACTGTGATGTGGCTTTCAGTTTCCCCCTTGAGACATGCACTTTGAACCCATGTGTGTGTCATGCCCTTGTCAACATACAGCATGTCCAGGCTATTGAAGAACTGGCTGTGCAATGGCTTCTCCTTGTAACACTGCATCCTCACCTCCATGATCTTGGGACTTGTTTTTCTTGCTGGTAGCACTAGTGGTCTCAAGCAAGCAATTTTTCATCTCATGGCCTCTCTTTATGATGGACTTGTGCTCATGAGTGCTTGGTGCTGTTTGAGCAGCAGTTGCAGTAGCTGCCCACTGGTCCGCTCAAGGTACTCACACGGACAGACAATAACAACCTCCTACGCTGTTTCGAACACTAAAAGTCCTAGGCCTCCTTAGCATTGTGAGATGTAGAGATGCTCGACATCTACTTTTGGATGTAGAAGGCCGTGCATTGTGGGGAGTTTCCTCGTGTTTCAGTATATGTTGTTTAGCTCCAAAGAGGACCACAAGATGATACCAAAGCTGGCAATACAGCCAGATTGTTGATGGCTGAGATCTTATTCTGTGAGCTGAGCTCTGTCTTGAGAACAAGTCGCACTGGACAATAGTACTCTTTAATACTCCTGAACTTCATCAGCTTGTGCTTGATGTCATCACTCTTATCAAGCCAAGGTACCTTTATACCTCACCTGGGTCTAGGTTATTGATGGTCTCCTTGTTGTTCATCACTACATTAGGAGCTGCTACAAGCTTGCCCCTGTGAATGGTCACATTGGCGCACTTGTGAAGCCCGAACCCCATCCACATGTCATCACTGCTTGACCAGAGCCAGTTCCTTATAATTCTTTGCATTTATATAGCACTTTTCTCACTACTCAAAGCGCTCAGCAATTGTAGGTTAAGGGCCTTGCTTAAGGGTCCAACAGAGCAGAGTCCCTTTTGGCATTTACGGGATTCAAACCGGCAACCTTCCAATTGCCTGTGCAGATCCCTCCTTGTACATTTCAGAATTGCTTGGTGAAAAGAGCTTCAGGTCGTCCATATACAACAAGTGGCTGATTCACTGGCCTGTCTTGATTTCATACCCCAATTGTTCTCCATTGAAAATGGCGTTGAGCGGTATATGGCAGTGCAAAAAAGTAGAGGACACAGGTAGCCACCGTGGAAATTTCTTCACTTGATGTGTAGGACAGATTCATCCTGGTTCGCCATGTTCTCATTGCACTCACCTTGAACTGAGTGATGACCAGATTAAATTAGTAGAGCTTCAAGCTCTGCAAGACTCAGGTGTGTGGCAGACTATCAAAGGCCTTCTTATAGTCTACCCAGGCAATGCTCAGATGCTTCTTCTTCTGCATGGCATCTCTGATCACCATCTTGTTGATGAGTAGCTGGTCCGTGCATCCTCGTCTAGCTCAGAGGCAACCCTCCTCTGAGAGCATATTGTTACTGAGCAGGTGATCATAGAGCCTTATTGCAATAACCTTGTGAATATTTTGTACAGTGGCAGAGGAACTCTTAGGCACAGCCATCAGCAGTGTATCTGTTTGCGGAGAGAGTGTTGACCTTGTCGAGAGGTTTACTTACTTTGGCAGTGACATTCATGTCTCTGGTGACTCTTCCTATGAAGTCAGTAGACGGATTGGGAGAGTATGGGAGGTCATGAGGTCGCTGGAAAGGGGTGTGTGGCACTCCCGATATCTATGCAAAAGGATGAAGGTCCAAGTCTTTAGAGTCCTGGTGCTTCCTGTCTTGCTATATGGTTGTGAGATGTGGGCGCTATCCAGTGACCACAGACGAAGACTGGACTCCTTTGGTACTGTGTCTCTCCGGAAAATCCTTGGGTACTGTTGGTTTGACTTTGTGTTGAATGAACGGTTGCTCATGGAGTCCTGAATGAGGCATTACCTGCATTGTGAGGGAACGTCAGCTACGGCACTACGGCCATGTGGCGTGTTTCCCCGAGGGTGATCCGGCTCGTAAGATCCTCATTATTGGGGACCCGAGTAGCTGGACCAGGCCAAGGGGTCACCACATAACACTTGGCTGTGGCAGATAGAGGGTCATTTCCGGAGAGTGGCACTGAACCACGTGTCTGCCTGGGGGGTTGCCAACCAGGATCCCAAGTTGTTTCGTCATGTAGTCAGTGCAGCAACACGCTGTGCCAGTGCATGCTCCCCAACTTGACTTGCAGAAGCCTCATGATCGAGAGGTAGTTCTTTGTGTCCTTGCTTTACACTTAAAGAGTAGGACCATAATACCCTTGGGTCCTCCAGTAAGGCATCAGATGAGGTGCACGGACCACTTTGTTCAGTGCTCCTGTGAGTTGGCTGTGGGCAGCCATGAACTTCTTAAGCCAGAAGTTCTGGAGCTATCCAGTCCAGGTGCCATCCAGTTGCTGGTCATGATATTCGCATCAGTAACTTCACTGACTCAGAACTGGCACCCTGCTGTTTAGGCGTGCTCATCTACTAAGTGGCCTTGTGTCAAATCACCACAGCCTCCTGCTTGTTTAGCTCTTGATACAGGAGCTTGGTTTTGTCTGCAAAGAGTATGTTTACTTTGCTCCTTGAACTGATGCTGATGCTGGGCACGTACGGCAATCTTAAGCCTGATGTCCTGAATGAGTTCCACAAGCTTGTCTGATCCCATACATTATTTCTTGAATACGTTGGCTGACATTATTATTATTATTAAACATAAACAAGAACTTTTGTCCTGGGTAATGATAAAAGATTTGTTGGTGTCTAATAACAGGGTTATAGGTTATTACAATATGTTTGTACCTTTGTAATGACTAAAACCAGTCGCAATAAAAAAAAATACATCATTTTGACTCTAGATGGTGCCCACTGTATTATAAGATGTTGGTAGTGCCCTAAACTCACAGAATCACTAGGGCAGGGGTGGCAAACTCCAATCCTGGAGTGTCGCAGTGGCTGCAGGTTTTCATTCCAACCCTTTCCCTAATCAGTAAATAGTTTTCACTGCTAATTAACTTCTTTTTCTTTTCATTTTAATAGCCCTGTTGTTAAGGATTTCAGTGCTCTGAATTAATTATTTTCTTCATTAAATGACAGCCAAACAGAAATTAAATGTGAAACAAGTCAACAGTTGACCAGCTAAATTAGGGCTTCAAACTCTAACTAATTTCACTCCAACCAGTTTCTTAATGAGAAGCCAATTCTTGCTGTTAATTAAACTCGTTATTTAATTCTATGGCTTGTTGCTGCTCTCATTCTGACAGAGTAGACGGTTCCATAACTGTTGATTTTCTGCTTTTTCTAAGAACATTAGACAAAATGTTTTGGGAACCTCAGAGATCAACCTTACTGAGACCTTCACCTTTCTTTATTTTCAGATATTGTGTAATGGGCACGGGTGAGCTGGGTATGTGTCACCTTGTTTTGTGTCTCATTATTGTTGGGCAGGTAATTAAAGAAATAGAAACAACTAAGGGGCCTGAATCAAGTTAATTAAAATTATGGCAAAAGAAGTTAATTAGCAGCAAAAACTAATGAAGAACATGGTTAGAATGAAAACCTGCAGCCACTCCGGCACTCCAGGACTGGAGTTTGCCATCCATGCACTAGGGGCTCAGCCTGTGTTTGACTAAACTCATTTTAACTGCATTTTATGTTGGATTTCAAGTTTTTTTTCCACATAGTGGTAGTCGGAGAACACCAGTTTTCATAACATATTCCTCAATGCATTACTGAATCTGCTTAATCTACTCGGTTTAGTTCAGGGTTGCTGGGGTCCAAAGGGAGAGAAGTGATAACAGTGTATGGAAAAACATTCTTTTTGGTGGAAATCACATAATAGTATGTGAAACCTATTGGGAAGAGACTGAATGCTGAGATGAAATTTGTGTCTATAGCTAACCATATGATATCAACCTGAAATATAGAAGACTGAAAAAGGAAGAAGGAGAAGCAGAGAAATGTACAGTAAGGCAATGTGAGCATAGATACCATTGTGTTAGCCACTGTGAACCAACATCGGTAACATATTGGCCCCAGTGTACATTTCTTCAAGTATGTGTTCACAGTGCGAGTGGCGCCGTTCTTGCTTTGCACCTGATGCTTGCTGAGATAGGCTCCAACATTCGCATGCCCCTGCTACGGAATAAGCAAATTAGGAAAATAGATGAATTGGAGTCTGCTGATGTAAGTTGGAGAGGTGGCTGAATGGACTCCAGGGTTTCAAAGAAGCATTTTCATAACACATAAGGCATATTTAGTCAGTAGTGAAAATGTTTTTCTTTATAAACTCACCAATCTTGTGGTAGATGAAGCAATCAGAGCTTTGTTGTCACCTATTTACAGAGGTTGACTTTACATTTTTCTAGATACTAATGACAACAGCAGTTGTGAAGAAGGCAACTAGAAACATCTCAGTTTTCTCCTGAGAAAAATAATGTAAATTAATGGAGGCATCTAAAGGGACAGGTGTTAATGAAAGAAGCCCGTGCCTATATGAAAGCGTCAAGTGTCAGAAATCTCTTTTTACTTGTGTCTTTGCAATGTGAGCATTTGACAGTCACACATGGCAAATCAAGTAGAGAAAAATCTTAGTTTTCAGCAATCACATCTTTATGTCTATGAAGACAAAAATGCTATGCTGCCATTTGACTTCAAGCAGTACATGGGGGAAAAAAGGATTTTCCTGGAGACGAGGCAGTAATGACTATTTGTGTTGAGGCTTTTTATGACATGTATCTCATGGACAGGCAGAGAGAAATGGCACATAAACTATTAGAAATGGCTAGACAAAATTATTATCAAACAGATCAAGACTGTCCAAACCAGGAAAAGAGGTTTGTTATTATCACGAACTGTTGGCATTAACCAAAGAAATCACAACGCAAGTGCATTTATAATAAATGTCTTCCTTAGGGTTGCAGAGATAACTTTCATTATATTTTGGAAAGCCTGTCAATTCAAAGCACAGTAATTCTGGAGTAGTGTTGCTGCAAGTTTTTGTTAAGATAAACCAGTTCAGCTGTTTTAAACATGCAATAAGGATTCCCCTTGAACACTTTCTCAACAAATGCAATGGTCAGCAGTATCCTGCATATCCACCAGAGAAAATTAACTGAAGAACTTTGTCAAGGATAGAGAGGCTTGTTTTAGTCTTTTTAAAATGTTACCGCATGCTACTCTCAGCAGGAAAAATAAAAGTGGCTTTCCTAAATACAGGCTGCAGTAACACTCTTAGTCTTTATACAATCTTTGACATGTTTTTAAAGATTTTATAATAACAACAAAGAAATGAGATGGGGGTAATTGTTAAACATATAAGTGATTTCATTTGTCACTGCTAAACATAAACATGCTTTGTACGTCTGTTTGACATGAGTTCAGATTAGGGCTGGGCGATTAATCGAAAAGTAATCAAAATCGACATTCAGAACCTATAATCGATCAAATTTTTCCAGGTCGATTATTTCGATTACTTTCCCTTTAAAAACACTACTGCGTGTGGAGTCACGTGACCCCGCTCCGTTACGTTAAGTTATTCCGCCGACATGTCGAGCATGGAGAGCTTAAACACTGACACAACTGAGCAACAAGAGCAGCTTGTACCAAAGAAAAACGCAGTCTCCATCATTTGGACACATTTTGACTTCAGTAAGGATGACATTGAACAAAATGAAGTCAGATGTAGACACTGTAGAAAAACAGTTTCGACGCCCAAAAGGTAGCACCACCAATTTGTTTCAACACTTGAAGCACAATCACGTTACTGAATATGAACAGTGCATGGCTCAAAAAAAACAAAAAGAGACTGACAAGCACCCAGCAACAAGTGCCTCCGCAAAGCAGATGTCGATAACACAAGCGTTCACAAATGCCACGCAGTATGTGAAGAGTTCAAGAAGATGGAAAGAAATAACTGACGCTATTTGTTATTACATCGCAAAGGATATGACTCCCTTGGCTACAGTGGAGCAAAGCGGGTTTAAACACCTCGATAAAACTCTCGACAGAAGATACACTGTGCCATCGCGATCACATTTTTCTAAAACTGCGCTGCCAGACATGTACAAGACATGTTGTAAAAATGTAGCTGCTGAACTGAAAAATGTTCAACACTTTGCAGCCACATCTGATCTCTGGTCAAGTAGGACGATGGACCCATTCTTGGGCCTTACTTTGCACTACATTGACGACGATTGGAAGCTGCGCCAGAGATGCCTTGAGACGGCATATTTTCCAGCCGATCACACGGCAGATATGATTGCGCAAGGTCTGAAAGATATGCTTTCTGAATGGGACCTCGCGGAAGAAAAACTTTCAGCCATTACGACAGACAACGGTGCTAATGTTGTCAAAGCTGCTGCGCTTAATGGATGGTTACGGCAGCAGTGTTTTGGACACCGCCTACACCTTGCAATTGGTAAGTACACGTCAGCTTAATTAAATATAATAGCATACAAGCAAAAGAGGTCATTAGGAAGCTTTTTTAAAGAGAGTGAGGCAACACCTTCAGCAAGTTCAGCTACACCCACTCTGTCACTTCAGCAATCGCTAGAAGCAGAGATGAGCAGCTATTTGGTGCCCCCCATGCTGGATAGTGAGGCAAATCCACTGGACTGGTGGAGGAAGCATCATGTACACTTTCCCACTCTAAGTAAGGTGGCAAAAAAGTATCTCTGCATACCAGCTACTAGCTCCCCATTAGAGCGGGTTTTCAGTTCGGGCGGAAACATTGTTACATGCCTCAGGTCCTGCCTGAAACCTGAAAAGGTTAACATGCTCGTGTTTCTTAGTAAGAACTTAGAGTAAATTCATGTTCATATAGTGACATGACAAGATCGCTAAGATCACCTCATGCAACAGTGTTTAGAGAGTTCTATTTTCATTACAACATTAAAATATTTGTTTACAGAAGATGCAAGAAATGCACTGTTTAAAATATTATTTACAGGATATATAAGAGTTATTTTATTTAGAAGAGATACTGCTTATTTTCTACTTTTAATAAGAAAAACATTGAAAATTATTTATTTTGTTTCCAAAAGTGCAAGTTATTTATTTTGACTTTTTTTATAAGAACAAAGTGATTGTTCGTTTTAGGCAATGTGTGCTTTAATTTCAGTTGTTCAACATTGATGTTCAATAAATAATCACAGATAGTAGATAGTGTGTTTCCTTCAATTATTTTAAAATCAAGTAATGCACCCTTCATTCAAAAATCTCTCACTTGTAATATGTGAGCATATTTACTGTACAAAACTTGTCAGTGAACTATGAGGGCAAAAAAAATAAAATAAATAAAATAATCGTTCATTAATCGTAATCGAGTTAAAATGTTCAATTAATCGAGATTTTGATTTTAGCCCAAATCGCCCAGCCCTAGTTCAGATGGCCTAATTTTTTTAGCTTCACGAGTATATCAAGACAGAAGGTCTTCAAATGCAGTAGGACGACAAACAGATTTTTATGGTTCTGTTAATGTGCTTTGACACTGGTCCATAAATCACACTAGAAATTTACCATTACCTACAATCATTTTTTTAAGTTTCATCGACCTTGTACATTACATTATATTAAGAAAAACATGGATGAGAAATACACTCAATACAGCATTCCAAAGCTTAATGTTTAAAATTAAATCAAGTTATACTCGACACCAAAAACCTTCCACCAACCAGTTCAAAGAAATATGTGAACAGAGAACCCACGTATATTAAACCATCATTAAAAAAAAGATTAAACAGAGTTCTGGCAATCCTATTTCAGAGCAGCATTAATGAATTCCTGCCAAATTATGTTGAAGTTCAGAAGCAGTCGAAGTGAAGAAAATTACACTATTTTTTCTTGTTTTACATTAGACATAGCTTTTCTACCTAGTTATGGAGGGTGGTTTAGCATTCTTCTAGTTGAATAAGATAAGTTGTCATGTCAGCATTGAAGTATATGCATTCACAATATATTTTCCAATGCATAACCATACCCATTTTGGTGTTACTACAAAAAATATAATTAAAGGATTGGGAATAATTGTAAATCAAATAGTATTTGACAAAAAACCAAATACTTTCCCAGTTTGGTATAAGTGGGGGGACTTTCCCAAAGCAGACCCAGAAGGGTAATTGCTGGAAGGCATCCTTCACAGTTTAAATGTGAAAGACTAGGTAATTTAATTTAAACAGATTATGTGTGATGCACATGTCTAATTGAATTACATCATACTTGTGCAGTCTGAAGCAGAAGGTATCTTGTGAACAGCTGAATTATATTCCCTCTCTGTCGTACTAACTGTGAGATCCATTTGCCTTCATTGCCCCAGACTATCTAGGGATGAACACCTTGAAATTAGTTTCAACTGCAGATACTGGGGGAAAATTAACTTTTGGAAAAAAGTTTGACTTCCACATAGAATAAAAGTACTCTGTTACTGGAAGATTATATTTATGGCATAATTATTTAAAGAAAGCAAGCATATTGTGAATATAGAGATCTATAAATGTCCAAATATGTACCGACTGTGACTTGAATAAATTAAATACTGTGTAGGTTAACAATGGCTACAAAATATGATTATTATGTGCTGGAGCGGTTGAAAATCTCTTAAAGTGTTTCCCACACCATAAACGTGAGTGAATGATGCAGCACTGAATTTACTATTAAAGTGGCAAAAGTTAGTAATGACTGGTGCATAGGAGGAGCATACAGAGCTTTACATTAGCTCCTCTCTCCATCAAACAGATGGAGTTTTGTTGCCTTCTGATTCATTCCACAATCTAAGTAGAGATATTCACAACTAAACAGTAAGTTAGGTAATGCCACACCAAACTCTGATTTAAACCATGCCATCTTAATAAACTTTTTTTGGCATTCCAAATGAACAAGGTGTCACGCACGTGCACATGGGAGGCAGCTAATGGGCTCAAAAAAGGTTAATTCCATACTGACCCAGGGGGTGTCTGAATTCACTGATCCTTTCTTTTTCCTCTGTAGACCAACCACTGGAAATTCTGCCTGAGCTTGATGACATCAAATCCATTTCTGGGGCCAATAACGTCACTTCCGGTTCCAGCCCAAAGGATGTCATTTCTCCTGCCCAGCTTTAAAACTACCATGTTTTGACTGTCTTGCCAATTCTGTTTTGGACTAATGACTGTTACGACTTATTGAACTACTCTTTGCTTTTTTGACACCCGATTTCAAGTTTACGGGTGGCTGCCCCCAAACCTTTTTTCTGTGTTGTCTGAATCCATTCACAAAGGTTACAATTATATGAGATCTTTTTAAAAGGATTTGTTTCTTTTTATATAACATTTCAAAATGACTTCAATACTCCTTTTTCATGGTCATCATTCTACAGCATACATTACAAATACACTTCCAGGTGGCTCTGGCTTTTGACAATTGAGCTTCATAGGCTATCAGTCAGCATAGCTAGAATTGCAGCCCAGATTCCACTAACTCGCAAGTGTTAATAAGATGGCAACTTCAGCAGAATCACAGCCTTCACCAGCATGCCTAATTAACAAAGAGGGTAGCCAGAGTGATGTCTAGAAAAACTTTGGCTTTATGGCAAATGGAATCAGAAAAATAAAAAAAAAGATATGTGCAAGCCTATTCCTGCACAATACCAACTAAAGGAGCTAAAACAACCAATTTAGCCAAACACGTGAAGGATTAACACACCACTCAAAACATAAAATTTCGAGAGGTATCTTGTATCTAAATTAAAGAAACATTAGTAAGTATAAACTGTAAACCTTTTCATTTGAAGCAGGGATGTGACTTATTTTTTCTACAGGTTAAATTTTTTTTTGCAGTCAGTTAAATGTTTACTACGGCAAGACAAGGGTCTTCAATTATTTTTACCTCCGGGACAGTTTTATTCTGTGCTGTCGCTCTGTTGCTCCATTGACTTTTAATCCCTCGCCACAAAGCCTGCTGCCACAGTGCATTACTTTATTATTATTTTATTACGAGTGATTTGAAAATGATATATAATCACAATTACTATATAATGTAAGGTGCTATAACTTTTAAGTGCTCAATTGCATAAACAGTGGCTTAGACTAAGACGATTCACTGGAAAATGTATGCTATTATTATTCAAGTAATATTTGAACCCAGGGATCCTTGAAAATTAGTCCAATATATTTAATAAGAGAGGCATGATCAGTGATACAGTGTACCACGTTATCAGCATAGAGAGAAAGGTTTATCGTTCAAGTCCTTTATGACCTCCTTAATTTTAATCTGACTGTTTCCTGAAATTAATATTCAGATGTTAAAATGCAACTGCAAAAAACATTGATAACAATTGACATCCCTGTCTGATTTTACATTCCAATGAGAAATAGTTATAATTAATATTGTTTATACAAACAAAGATTGGAATATAGTAATTTTACCCAAGCACATATCATTTCTGTAGTACAATAGGAAATGCTTCCATTCATCTCTGTGAAATGCTTTTTCTGCATTACAAGACAAAAAAGCTCAGAAAGCTCTGATACTGTGAGTTTGTATATTACACTAAACAACTGTCAATGTTACATCATCTAATAATCAGTCCATCTTGTGCTTGTGATTGTATAGAATGGAAAATGTTACTATTCTTTTAGTTTACCTTCATAAGGATCTTAACATTGTTACACAATAATGAGGTTGGACTGCAGGATGGACACTCAAAAAAGTCTTTATTCTTTTTTGCAATGTTGTTGTTGTTGTTGTTTGGAAAACAATAATTGACTCCTGGGGGGTATTTTTCGTACGTCGCTTAAATCATCCAAGATCAGGTGCCTCATCTTGGATAAGTTAATGCCAGTGACACTCATCCGGGATAGGTCGGTTTTTCAAACGTATTAGATTAGTCTATCTGGATCTAATCATACGAGATGAATGCGCGCACCCGCGCTGGGTGAAAAGCACATATAAATTGAGTCTAGAAAACATGATCAGCAAGTCTTTGATAGGCTGTAACAAAATGACGAAAGAACGGGCGCATTTTTTTTCACACACGCAGCGCAAGACATGAACAATTTCAAGATTTAATATGTACAAGAGGTAACACTGCAAAAGCAGCCCAAACCAGAAAAGACGGCTGGCAAAAAGTGTCCGACAAATTAAACGCTAAGTAGTGTGCATTGTACTTACTGAATGCAGCGTTTCATTTTCTATGTGTCAGATTAATTAATATTTAATATGTCATAATTCCAGATCAAACATGAGCACAAGGAGAACATGGGAACAGGTTAAAGTGAAGTACAAGAATATACTTCAAACTGGTAAATATTGATATATAACTATTTAAAGAATTGTTGACATAAATAATCATATATAATGTAAAAAACATTAATTTTAAAGCTAATAAGACAGCAGACAAGCAAAAAACAGGTGGAGGTCCACGCGGTCCAGACCTAACCCCTGCAGAAGAGTTGGCTCTCCAGCAAAATGCCCATCGCCCTGTTTCTGAGGGCATTCCAGGGGGAAGCTCCTCCTCAGAACCAGTGGCAGGATGCAGTGGTCACTTCATTTCAGGTAAAGGATGGTCATTGCATATATTTGTCCTCCATGTGTGCCATAGGTATGTTCCATATAGCCCCCTTTTTTGTTGGGTCAGTTGCAGGGAATGTCATATCCCTTGAACCTGTGTCTAACCAACGAGATATTGACGAAGGTCAAATATTTGATGAAGACACTGTGTCTGATTATTCATCAGGAGGAGAGGTACATTTTCCAAATAATGTTTGATCAAACTCCACTCTGATCAGTCCCATGTGCCCCAATCACATTTGGAAACGCTGGTAATGAGAATGTTAGGCTGATTGTGAGATTCGTTATGGAACTGTGGGTGTTTTAGCCTGTGTATTACCTACCTGCAATGGCATGAAACGCCTCTTTTATTGTCTGCACACGCAGGTGTCCAGGAAACACTATGAAAACCCGAAGGAAGTATTTCAAAGCCAAACATCCATCCATTATCCAACCCGCTGAATCCGAACACAGGGTCACGGGGGTCTGCTGGAGCCAATCCCAGCCAACACAGGGCACAAGGCAGGAACCAATCACGGGCAGGGTGCCAACCCACCGCAGGACACACACAAACACACCCACACACCAAGCACACACTAGGGCCAATTTAGAATCACCAATCCACCTAACCTGCATGTCTTTGGACTGTGGGAGGAAACCAGAGCGCCCGGAGGAAACCCACGCAGACAGGGAGAGAACATGCAAACTCCACGCAGGGAGGACAAGGGAAGCGAACCCAGGTCTCCTAACTGCGAGGCAGCAGCGCTACCCACTGCACCACCGTGCCGCCCCAGAGCCAAACAGACTTTACGAATTGCCTGGCAAACTGCACTTTTAGTTAGATTTTCCGCTTCGCCTACAGTATATAAAAAAGTGCTGCTTGTAAAAAACCTCAAAGCAATGCATACTGCCTGTGTGGTTGTGAGAGCCCGACTTCGCCGAGTTTGACTTCGAATATAAGGTGCTAATAAATCTTTGAGGTACAATATTCCCCCTCGGCTAAAGCAGTATCTTTCGAAATGAATTTCCTCCAGGAGCAATAAAGGATCTTGCCGATCGCGCAAAACACTCTCTATATGAAATTCTCTTCATATAATTTGCGCACCAATATCAATTGGTCGCTCATTCATGAACGGCGAAGCCATGATTGGATGACTTCCATGCACCGTCACTGATTACGTGTGTAAACTAATCCTTGTTTACGTAGAACAAACCTGCTCTGAGCAGGTTTGAGGATTAGGATGTGTTGCTATGACAACACTTCCAGCAAGAGTTTCGAAAAACTCCAGGATCAGGTCAAATCGTCAACAATTACATCCGGCTAAACGACTAATCCACGTACGAAAAATACCCCCCTGATGTAGAGTATTTAGTGAAATGCTATCTTCCCTTTTTTTAAACACAGCTTGTAAAAACATTAATGCAAAGGAATACTCCATCCATATTATATATACAGTATATACAGTGTTATCTGCTAATTACCCCGTTTTTTGTAGAGATGTCCAAAAAACATTTTAATCTCATGTTTTCATGGAGAATGGAGTTTACAATACAAAAGCTCAAAAACCTGAACAACAGCAAACAATATTAACATGTCCATGAAAAAAAAAGTTTCAAGTTACTTTTGTGTCATAGTCCACACAGCAGTCAATGGTATGCTCACAATATGCAAAACACATGTATTCTTGACTAAAGTGTTGTTAAATGAGTACTTCTGGAAACTCAGAATAGTCCATGACCAAGAAGGAAGTTCAAATGTCCCTGAATTTTAGGCAGGATTCTTGACCAACAAATGAGGGGAAGGCAGATGTTTTAATAACTTTTCATGTTTCATCTTACAAATGAATAATCAATATTACAAGGCTTTTGTATTTTCGAGTCACTGAATGACTTTATGGTCACAAATTTAGATGAAAATGACCCATTATCTGTCTCTTACCTATTTCCCCAAATTACAACTAATATGTCCTGTTGTTAAAAACCTCAGGAGTAAATTAATAGTGAAAACAAGAAACACACCTGTTCTACAAATACATAGCTTGTAGATAAAATAATTTAAAAATAGGGTGACCTCCTGGCCTGGATTAGTTTAAAGTGTAGTACTATATGACCTAAACAAATTCTGCATGCCATATGGAACATCCAGAGAGTGATATCATACCACCATTCCCGATTCTCAGTTATTTAAAGCACATGCTTTCCAAAACTCTGTCAAAATATATAAATTTAGCTAGTGGAAACTACTGAAAAAATTACTGAAATAATATTTATTGGAAACTGTCAAATATTATATTTTTGATTTGCCCTTCTTATTTTTGATTTGTCTCTTAAAAAACAAATATAATTTTCATGGTTGGGATATTTAAGAAGTTACCACTGAATTTCATAAAAAAGCAGGTTATTCATATATTGTAATGTTAAATTGTGCTGTTCAAAGACAAATAGCATTTCAGGAAGTTATCATTTATCTAATAGGTTATTTACAGTAAAAGTTTAGTAGAGTATGAAGGATGTACTGTAACTCGAAATTTCTACATATAGGGAATGTAATCAAGTGGCTGCCTAATCTATTCTTTCTGTGAGGCTCTTGTAATATTTCCACTAGGCAATTTCAGCACAGCAGCTTACAGGCACAAAAATCTTGCCACACAGGAGTCAAACTATTAATACAGTAGTTGAACTTAAGTAATTTATCATTCTTTTAAGCCTCTATATAACAAAAACAAGAAATCTGACAATGAAAAAGACCCAGATACAATAATAAACACAATGCATGTTAGTTTGTACCACAAATGAAGGAGCAAAAAAGTATCTATCTATTAATTTCATATCTGCATTTCTATACAAAAAAATAATCAGAAAAAGGACTGAATCTGACAATACTCAAATGTTATTTTTTCCCATTTGTTTACACTCTATGTCTAACTGTAAGAGCATACAGTATGTAAAAAACTGTTCTGTAACACTGTACATTTAAAATGCCCTGGGTAGGTGGTCACAATAGTATGCTATTATATAAAATGTAGTTTTATTTTTCAATTTGCCAAACACTGCATTTCCTGTCTAATGATCATATTATGATGTCCTTAACAAGAATATTTGCAGTTACTTTACTTTGGCAGTGGACTCTGAGAAATCCATCTTGACTTTTTCATCTGTAGAGATACAAGTCCCTATGCATTTGTTTCTGAAGAGGTATGGGGTAGGGAAGAACAAATGATAACAAGGAGAATATATTCAAGAGCAAAAGTTTGAACTTTGTTGTCATATGTAAAACAGCATGCAGCTTCTTTAATTCTGAGTGTTCACTGAAAGAAAATGGTCTATAAACCTTTGCACATTTCCATTACAACGAGAACTTTTTGAGCGAAGAAAATCAAACAAAAATTACAGAATATGACCCTTTTTAAATGAGAGTAGGATGATGGTTTAAGTGGTTTAGCAGAGCTGTCAGGATGTTGACTCACTGTTGTGCTTGCAGGGCATAGAACAAGTGCACATTTGAAGTCCTGACCGTTGTTAACTTGGTTGTAGATAAGGTTGCAGTGTAAATAAAACATCTTATATGCAGTTGCTGTTTGGATTCAGGCAAAAAGTACAAATGCATTGCTAATCCATGTTTAACAAAGATGTCTATATGGCATGATTAACTTTTGATCTTGCCTCTTGTCCTTCATTTCACATGCTATCAACTACAAACAATCCCATTTGCCATCTTCTCTTTTACGCTATTTGACTGCTATTTAATCAAAGTGTGCACCCACATTTTAGTAGAGAATAATCACTCTCTCTATTTAGTATGTGATGTGCTGGTTGCCCACAGCTGGTATTACCTCCTTGAACATGGGAAATCGATGGACATAAACCATGATGGACTAGGCAAAAAGGACACATAATAAGCAAGGGTTGGTGCAAATGTGCAAAGTGCTTTAATTCTCAAGAAAAAGCAAAAGTGCAGTACGTTATTTTCTTTAGTGAATTCACACAATCAGTGAAAAAGTGAAGTTTAAAAGTCACGACAGACAGACAGACAGACAGACAGACAGACAGACAGACAGACAGACAGACAGACAGACAGACAGACAGACAGACAGATAGATAGATAGATAGATAGATAGATAGATAGATAGATAGATAGATAGATAGATAGATAGATAGATAGATAGATAGATAAAATTGAAAGTTAAAAACACATCGGTTCCTTAAACTCCCTTCATTAACCTTAGTGCCTCTTTCTAAAATCAATATCTCCTCTGCTTTACTATTACGGTCTTCTCAGCATGAAGAAATATCCACTGTCAGGCATACCCATCCCTTATATCGGGCTTCTGTCACTCACCACCATTCCTCAGTGTTCAATGGGAGTCCAGTCAGAGCGATTGGTCGCCTCTGATTCATGGACACTCAGTGCAAGTGATCTTGTCCCATGAGTGAGGTTCACTCACTCCAACCAGGGCCATATTTCTGACTGCCTGCCTCCTCAATTTAATGGAAGCACTGCCTTAGTCCTGTCTTTCTTTCTTTCTTTCTTTCTTTCTTTCTTTCTTTCTTTCTTTCTTTCTTTCAGCTGAACCACACACGTCTGCTCATTAATGCAGACTCACCAATTCCCTCATCAACATGCATCTATGCTCCTAGGAGCCAAAGCACATTATTTTTAGCTAAATCTGGAGCCATCTGTTGGAATGACAAGGACATGGTAACTGGACAGACACACAGATACACAGACACTTCTCTTTTTATTAAGGTGGATTATTAAAACAAGGATTACAGAACAACTCTATATGAACAAAAAGACAATAAGCAAAACTATGCAAAATCTACTGGCCTTGCCTATTGGAATGTAGTTCATTTTCTTGGTCCACACAAGTTCTGAATTCAGGTTATGTTCCCCACTGTGCGAATTAAGGGCAAGAATGGTGTTACCTTATGTAGATTAACAGAAAGCAGCTGAAGACGATGTCACATTATGCAACATCTAGTTGTGGGGTATCTTAGCCTTGTTGACAGCAGTTGCTAATCTCATTGCCGGACCCCATGACCTTAAACAAATTAATAATTTTACTTAATCAAGAAATTCAGCTTGACTTTTAGGATCAGAGTTGTGTGAAAACCACACACAAGGTTTAAAATCCTTAAGGTAAAAATAATGTCTGGTATGCCATGTCAAAGAAAAAACAGCAGTGCCTGCCTGATCCTAAAGAATCAAGTAGTAATTCTGATAACACCATTTTAAGCATCATGTAGCATTCGGTGAAGACTGGATGCAACACTGCAAAAAGGCGTTCGCCAGTAATATTATACTGGTTAACAGAATTAAGTTTTGACTGCACCTCAATTGTGCACTAAAATACTGTACAAGTGTCAAAGAGTATTTTTTAAGATCAAAATACAGTACAGTCAGCCCTCAGTATCTACAGGTTCTACATCTGTGGATTCAACCAACTGCAGATCAAAAATATTAAAAAAAAAAAAAAATCCAAATAATTCCAAAAAACAAAACTTGAATTTGCCATGTGTCAAACACTAGGCTGCATCCACGTGAATGAAGTGATCTGTATCCATACCCTGCTGTAGCCTTCCACCACCTAAGTTGAATAAAATGCCTCATAGGAGTAAACTTACAGCTCCTACATATGCAGCCAGTTACTGAGCCACCACACTGCTCTTCAGTTGGATAGGTCTGCTCACACAAGGCACCCTTACTATGTTCTGTGGATCCATTGATGTTGTTCTCTGTCACTCGCAACCTTTATAAAAAGAAAGCTCTTTCTCACTCACTTATCCTACCTCAGCTTCCAAATGCTACCAAACACCAAGGTGGGAAATGGCTTCCATCTTTATATTCCCCATAGTACTGCAGCTGTTAAAAAAACACAAAAGACATACACATATTCCAGAAACTAAACACACTCAAACAAAGAAGGCTAAACAATCACTAACCAAAAAGTTAAACTAAAGTTAATATCTTAAACTGTTGCTCACCTCAAAGCCAATCAAAGTAAGCCCATGCATCAACCCACAGATAGCTGGCCAGGGCACCAGCTTTAAACTTATGAAAGGCTATCTATACAAAAAACACTGTGTAGGATACAAATGGCTAGGACACGCACAGACTGCCTGTAAGTAATCAACACACTGTAAGTTAAGTACTAAGGTTTCAACCAAGGAAACCGTTATTATTAATGAGACACATGCATGCTCAGCAGCAACCGCTGCCCCACATTTCTTTAAACAAAGCCATTCAGTTGGCAATCCAGACTGTAAGGCGCTGTGAGGCCCTTGGTATCATATTGTGTGCACCCTTTGTTTTACTGAAAAAATGGCTCCTAAAAAGTAATTAAGTGGTCAAAGCAACCCAGCATAAAGTGCTATTTCTCAGTGAGAAAATAAGAATCTTAAATCATTTCAAATGAGTCATGCTGCTTGCCTTAATTATCATTCCCTAAGCCACCCATCCATCCATTATCCAACCCGCTATATCCAAACACAGGGTCACAGGGGTCTGCTGGAGCCAATCCCAACCAACACAGGGCACAAGGCAGGAAACAAACCCTGGGCAGGGCACGCACACACACACCAAGGACAATTTAGGATCGCCAATGCACCTAATCTGCATGTCTTTGGACTGTGGGAGGAAACTGGATTACCCAGAGGAAACCCACGTAGACACGGGGAGAACATGCAAACTCCACGCAGGGAGGACCTGGGAAGCGAACCCGGGTCTCCTTACTGCGAGGCAGCAGCACTACCCACTGCGCCACTGTGCTGCCTATTCCCTAAACCAGGGGTAGGCAATTTTGGTCCTGAAGGGACACAGTGGCTGCAGGTTTTTGTTCCAACACAACTGCTTATTTAGAAAGCAAGCCTTGCCAATCTTAGACCTTATTTAATTTTAGTTTAGTTAATTTGAAATGTTAGGTTCTTATATCGTAGATTTTTTTCTTTTCCAGGAATATCAACCAAATGATTTAAAGCCTAAAATGGATCCTTTTCAATCTGTCACATTTTTCTCTCAAGCGTTTCATTAAATCAAACAGTGCATGATGAATCCACACAGGTGTAAATGGAAACAAGTTAGATGGAGAACTGCTATAAAGAGCCATTAAAAACAGTGAAGCAATTAAGGGTGAATAACATTAACAAGAGAGACCACTAAAATGAAGCATAAAAATGTCACTTGAGCAGTAAGTACTTCATCAGCAATAATTGACTTCTCATTAAGAAACTGGGTTGGAACAAAAACCTGCAGCCCTCTAGGACTAACGTTGCCTACCCCTGCCCTAAACAATACAGTATAATAACTACTTACATTATACTTTCATTGTATTAGGCATTGCAGTAATGCAGAGATGATTTAAAGTATACAGGAGGATCTGTGTTGGTTATATGCAAATACTATGCAATTATATATATTGAACTTAAAGGCATTCACAGATTTTGGTATCTGCATTGGGTACTGAACCTAATCTCCTACAAATATGGGGGGGGGGGGGGCAACAGTACATATATTTTAAAGTAATGCTGTGGGGAGTTTAGGGCAACCTTATATGGAAATTACATTTATTTATTTGTCCAACACCTTTATCCAAAGCAACTTAAAATATTTGAGATCCAGGTGTTGCACTTCTTTCTCCAATTGGAGCACAGGCAGGTGAAACAACTTGCTCAGGGTCACACAGCGTCAGGATTTGAACCCACAACCTCAGGGTTTGAGGTCCAAAACCTTAACCACTGCACTACGCTGCCTGCCTATGTAAATAGTGTTTAGATATCATTAAAGAGAATATAATGCTATGTCTCTAAAATAGCGGAAGGGTGTCCTTTTAAGAAGGGGCTGTAATTATGCTTAATGTTCAACCCAGAGGACCTATAAAGGACCGTTTTCAAATATAACTGCAGTTATTTAGACATTTGCCTCCTTTTAAGAAGCATCTCCTTCTTAATTTCTCACAAATGAATAAGTAAACACGGCATTCACACAGTTTGATATGCACATTTAATTTGAGTTGTTCATATATTAATTTATAGATGTCTCAACCAATATAAGCTTGTGTCAATCAAAATTTAAATATCACTTATGTTGACAGAAACAATATCTAATATATTAAATCTGTCCTAAGGGAGATTTCTTCCAAAGGCATAGCATGCTGTCAAAAATTTATTTGTACACTATGGTAAAATTGTGAAATAATAAAATAATTTTTAGTTTACAGATTGCATTAATTTTAACTTCTCTCAATAATATGTCAATTTCCATAAATGCAGGCATTTTTCTTCCTGTACTGTTTTGTAATGTAAATTTACAATAATTTGTATAATTCATTTCATGTTGTTTATGACATTTTCTATATAAAAACTTTTATTTTGAACAATAAACTGTAAAGTAACAAATGATTCTACTATATTGCATAAAAAAATCTATGTACCTAATTTAAACTTACAGTATTTTATTTTTAAGCATATCCTATATATCATTCTTTTATTTTTAAGCATATCCTATATATCATTCTACCTAATAAGAAAAAAGTTAATTTTATACTGGATTTTTATTGGATTTGAAAATATCTGCCATTTGTTGATGGGTCAGATAATGAGTATGTGTGGCTGTTAACAAAATAAGAGTCACAAAGACAGAAAAAATATTCAGTTTCTCCTGGTCAGAGTAATAGCGATAATGCTGCAATCAGAAGATTCACAATTCAACTCTAGGTGCATTGTTCCCAGCAAAAAGTAACCATCACCAACCTGCATATACTGTAGTTAGGCTTACCTATGCATAATTTTGAGAGATAGAGCGAGAGAGGGATTATAGACAGCTCAGATAAAATCAGTTTGTAATGAATCTTTATTTTTACATGTGCAGAATCATTTAATTTCAAGACAAAAAGTTTTGACAATGACTTTTGGCTTTGGTGCCTGGTTTAAATAACAAATTTGCTGACCCTAGCAAGTATAGCAAGTGTTCAGACTACAACTCTTTTTCATCAATTGTTCAACCATTTCGATATGAGTCATGAACATTTGCTTAACGTCTTCAAGCTGAGCACCATGTGCTCTAAATTTATTCCCAGACTTGCTTGCATTGTCATTTATTTTTTACATTCAGACTACAACTCTGACTAGTCCCCTTTCTTAATGTTCTTAACCATACCCCATTAATTAATGCTCTTAATGCAAACACCATGAACTCTATCAACTTCCTGGGTGATTGTAACCTAGTCCTTGGTCTTTAACACTTGCAAATAATGGCACAAGAATAAAATGAAAACCAAGGAAAGGATCTGAATGAAAAACAGGCCAAGTGCTATACAAATTGACTGAATAAGTATAAACACAGCTACTTTAAGATCACATTAATCAGTGATGGTCTACAAATGCTGCAAGACTGCTGAGCAAACAAAAGAATCTGTTTTCTGGTATTCCAGCTTTCTAGTATTCCACTGATTAACTAACAGACATGAGGTTTATTGTACATACTGAATCATTTTCCATTAATTGGCTGCTCCTTTAAAGGTTTTAAAACTCTCCCACAAGGTTCAAGTTTGGTTCAAGGTTGCTTTATGTAGTCATGTTTACACAAGAAAAAATGAAATTTACCTTCTCATTGCATCTAATAAGACAGAAAGAAATTAAACAAAACAGAGACAAGACAGGTTGAGGTAAGGCAGTTTGACAGTGCATATTTACACAAAAATGGTTACAGGATACCTATCAAACCTTAAAAATTTTCTCCGATATTCCTTAATAAAAAGTCGTATGGCATAGGGAAGAAAGGAATTTATGGAGCGATTTGTGGGAGTTGGGTTTTCAAAGTGACTATCCTTCCTGATTTACTGAAGTTAAGTTCTACATATAATAGAGGTCTGTTGTCAGTTGAGATGATTCCCAGTTTCTTTAGCTTTGTCCTCTGTCACACACTTGCCAGATCATTTATATCAGCCCCCAATAACTTTTAGCTGCATGCTTAATAAACTGCTGGAGCCTTTTTAAATTTTGGTTTGTTAGACCACTAAACCAGGCAATGAAACTGAAAATGACAGCAGACTGGATCATACTGCAATAAAAGAACAACATGAGGTCCTTGTCTACTTTAAATAGATTGAGTTGAAGGAAGGAGAAATAAACGCTGGTTGCATTTAGAGAATTTTTTTTTTGTTTTTGCATTCTAAGTTTGTTCCTAAGTATTTATATTCATTCATTATTTCTACCTCCTCTCCCAAAAAAATAGCAATGGGTGAACATACAGATTTCTGTCTCTTAAAATCAAATATCATTTCTTTGGTCTTTTTTATATTCAGAGTGAGAGAGTTTTTATTATACCAGTTTACCGTCCACTTGATTTAGATAGTGGCTTTCATCCTCCTCAGATATGTGTCCTATGAGCATAGTGTCATCCGCATATTTGGTAATGGAGCAGTGGTCATTGTTCTGTCTTAGGTCACTTGTGTACAGAGTAAATAGTAATGGTGATAAGACACATCCCTCCGGACTTCGTGTGTTTGAATTAATGACTTTTGAAATAGCATCCTATACCTTTAATGATTTTAAAGAAAGTCCTGAATCCATAATGTGATAAATGGATTTACATTCATACTATTCAGTTTCCCAATCAGTATGTGAGGCTGTATGGTATTGAATGCTGAAGAAATATCCAAAAATAGTGCTCTGACATATGAACCAGGCAGATCAAGAAAAGTATAGATTTGATGTAAGATAACAAGCAGAGCATCTTCAACACTTCTGGTTGCACAGTAAGAAAATTGGTGGTTATTTTGAAAAGACTTTGTCTCTGTCATTAAAATGTTTTTCACCAAATGTTCGAAACATTTCTTTGGAACAGATGTGAGTGCCACTGGTCTGTAGTCATTCAGATAACTTGGCCTGGAAACGTTAGAAACAGGGGTAATGATTGATTATTTCCACAGCCTAGGTACATTACCACAGGTCAGAGACCAGTGAAAAAGCAAATGAAAAACTGGAGAGAGCTGCTTAAAAGCATGACTTTAAGAGCCAACCTGATATGCCTTCTTGCCCTACTGCCCTGTTTATTTTAGCCCTCTGCAAGCCTTTCTCCACTTCAAATAAACAGTAGAACTCCTGGGGCCTTATGTATAAATGGTGCGTACACACAAAAATGTTGCATATGAACGTTTCCACACTCAAATTGCGATATATAAAACCTAAACGTGGCATAAAGCCACGCACATTTTCACGGTAGCTCCAACCCTGGCGGTACCCAGCGTCAAAGTAGTGCTACTGTTCCTGTGTGGTTACCCTTTCTTTTTTAGATCCACATCCCTGACGCGGATTTATCATATACACTGAAACTAACTGCAATTTGTTTATTAGTTTAAGGCATCTGATTGTAATTAACCTGTAACAATATAATGGTCCAGGGAATAGCCAAAGTATTCCAAATACCATTGCTGCTTTAGCATTGTTACTCTCACTGCACCTTCTTTTTCTTCTTTCAGCTGCTCCCGTTAGGGGTTGCCACAGCAGATCATCTTTTTCCATATTATTCTCACTGAACCACTCGGAGTATTTATATCACTGTATCTGAGTGTGGAATCACAGATCTATTGCAGCTGATCAGAAAGAGAATTATCGGTGTACAGCATCAAGCACACGCTGCCTCAGCCATGCTGCCTATTTGAACTGCTCTCACAAGGGAAACGCGTCAAAGCCTTTCCTGTACAGACTTCGTCGTTCAGAAACAGTTTCATCCCAAGAACTATAAACGCACTCAATCAGTCCATCAAGTGCTCCTTGTAGAACTGTTTGTACTTATAAGTACAATTACCTCACTGTAAACTTGCACTACAGTTATAATATTGTACAACCTGAGCCACTTTATAAAGCACGTATTTGCATATGATGAAGATATCATTTTTAAGATGAAATGCAGCAAAAAATGTTTATTATAGATAGATAGATAGATAGATAGATAGATAGATAGATAGATAGATAGATAGATAGATAGATAGATAGATAGATAGATACTTTATTAATCCCAATGGGAAATTCACATTATTATATATTATTATATTATATTATATTATATATATTATATTATATTATTATATTATTATATTATAATATTATACAGATAAAACTTTAATTTCATTTAAATAATCTATATTGTTAATAATTTAACATGTGAGGACACGGTGCCGCAGCGCTAGCGAGGAGCTAGTGCTCTGTTCAAGGATTGTTCCTGCATCGCGCTGTATTCTTGTTGGTGCTGACGCAACACTGGTAGGATAGATGGATAGAATAATTAAACACGTACTACAAAGATATTTCATTGTTCCTTAAAAGTTTTGAAGAATCGGCATTCTAAGCTTACAGATAGCTTAACGTCTATTACAGAGCTGATTGTGTGGCGATTGGGTATTTGGAGAAAGTAAAAGTAAGGACAGGAATTGGGGGTTAGTACATTTGAAAGAGACAGTAGCCTACTGCTACAATAAAGTATTTCATTGAAGGTTGCGGATGGCGCAGCAAGCATCTTGCATGAGACATGAACAATTACTGCGCCACCGTGTTCCCATGTTTAATAACATGCTTGAACTCCTATCATCATGAAAATGATATCAGGTATACATCTCAGTATTTTAATTATTCAGAGAGCTGCAATATTACGAATGTAATGGATTTTGTTTCCTGTCGGAGGAAGAGAAAGCCCGGAAGCATGTAGTGATTCACACACAGAGCACATAGAAGATCAAATACAAAACAAAGCATTTAACATGCTACTATAGTTAAAATTGGATTTGAGAAACTAGAAAATTAAAATGATTTTAAGATGAAGTTTATGATGCTCTACTGTAATGACAAAATATACTAAGTGGAAATTTTGAGATTAAAGTTGACATTTTGTGCTTTTTTCCCCACTGTGTGACCTTTTTTTTTCTCTGTAACCTAATAAGCTTTCATATGACACTCAGATGGTGGGCTACGACTCGCCTTTTCATGTCGACTTTGATATGTGACAACTTCTTTTTTATTTCGGGCACTGTGCGGACTTTGTGAACTTGAGCTTTTGAGTTTCTCAGACACGCTATGTCACTCAATCACCTTCCTTTTGTTGTTTAAATCACTGTTTAAACCAACAAATAGTACGTTTTTCCTTGCCTCCACTTGGTATTCGCTGAAATTCTTCTATTTTCCCTCATGCTTTTGCCATTGTCTTTTTACAGGAGGCTGAGCTTAAGGGCTATTTATATTGATTTGCATATTCAAAGAGGCGTAATTCTGGGAGGAGTTGGGTCGGGACAGCAGGCGCGTGCATGTGCGTCACTTTTCACGCTGACTGGCATTTATGTAGTGGAAGAACGTGGAAGTTGGCGTTCGCACAGATTTATGCATCTGCATTTTTTTGTGCGTACAAACATTTCCGCTTTTGTGCTTACACCATGTTATAGTGTGAGTTCTACACATGGCTTTATGCATGAGGCGCCTGGTGTTTTTATAAAGCATCTCCTTTACTTCTGCAATTTGGGAGCTGAAATCCATCCATCCATCCATTATCCAACCTGCTATATCCTAACTACAGGGTCATGGGGGTCTGCTGGAGCCAATCCCAGCCAACACAGTGCGCAAGGCAGGAAACAAACCTTGGGCAGGGCACCAGCCCACCTCAGGGCGGTGCTGAAATCACTTGTTTCAAATCTGGTAAAACAAGTTATTAACTTCATCTGCTAAAAGCTTCTGGTCTTTGTAAACTGGAAAGTTCACACTCTTTTTAGAACCCACCCCCGTGATTGTCTGTAGGCCTTTCCAAACCAGCTTTGGATTATTATCTTTAAACCACATCTTGATTTTTCCCCTTACAGTGGAACCTCGGTTCACGACCATAATTCATTCCAAAACTCTGGTCGTAAACCGATTTGGTTGTGAACCGAAGCAATTTCCCCCATAGGATTATATGTAAATACAATTAATCCATTCCAGACCATACGAAGTATGTAAATATATATATTTTTTTTAATTTTTAAGCACAAATATAGTAAATAAAACCATAGAATGTACAGCGTAATAGTAAACTAAATGTAAAAACATTGAATAACACTGAGAAAACCTTGAACAACAGAGAAAACTAACACTGCAATAGTTCACGCTATAGCACTACCAACTGCTGGCTAAAAACACTTTTTTTTAATGAGTTTTAAGCACAGGGATAAAAATGAACATTTGAAAAATCCGTAATTTAATAAACCACCAAGAAAAGTAACATTGCAACAATGCACGCTACGAACCGATCGCTGTAAACAGAAGTGAAAACAAAAACAAGCCCAGTGCATTCTTTAACTGCCTTCTCTACCTATGCGTCCAGCTCTCTCTCTCGCGCTGCCTGTGTGTCTGTGTGTCTCTCTCTCACGCTGCCTGTGTGTCTCTCTCTCTCTCGTGTGTGTGTGTGTCTCTCTCTCTCTCGCGCCTGTGTGTGTCTGTCTAGCGTGAGTGTGTCACGTTCTCTCTCTCTCGCTCGCTGCACAGGAAATGCACAGGGAGAGACTGAACATGTACAAACCAAAAGGGAAACTGGCTTGTTCGTATACCGAGTGTGTGGTCGTGAACAGATGCAAAAGTTTGGCGAACTTTTTGGTCGTAAACCAATTTGTATGTGTTCAGAGACTTTCGTGAACCGAGGTTCCACTGTACATCTTTTTTTGTTTAAATAACCTCTTAATCCTTTCTTATGAAATGCGTTTTACTTTTACCTTATTTTCTTGATGAGCATGTTGTTTTTCCAATAGTAGTGTTTTAACCTCTTTAGTGATCCATGGTTTACTGTTGGGGTAGACCTGAAAGTTTTTTAATTAACACTAGAATTACCAGAGTTTACGAATAAACTTGTAAATTCCGCCCACCTTAAATCCCTTCACAACTCTTTTGTCCTCTAAATGTGTCGATAAGCCCAAGTAGCAAGCGGCCGGCCTGTTATACCCCACTGCCTCAGAACGGGCAAGAAGTTCTCCCAGTTCCTGTCTTGATTGATTATCTGGGAGTGAGCTACCCAGAATTGTAAGGGGAAATAATCTGATGTGCGTTCTGTGTCTACAACAATCTATGTAAACACATCGTTAAAACAGAAACGTTTTTCATGTTTTAGTAATAAATAACAAAACGTAGACATGAACTGTATAATGTGTGAAGGCTGATGGCCAAATATCAAATAAACACTTTTACAAAAGGTGCAAGTACAATATGACAGTTTCCACGGTGCAGCGGTAAGATCCACTGATTTACAATCCGTAGGTCATGAGTTCGATACCGGCTCCCCGGCAAATTTACCGTTTTGAGTAGTGAGCTGCTCTTATTGTTAATATTATACAATAAAAACATACATTTAATTTAAGTCTGTAACAGCCAGTGTAAATTTATAGCACTTGTAAAAGTTAGCGTTTTGTTTTTTACTTTTATTCTCTCAGTCACGATCAAGATACAACACCATCCAACCCCCCCACCCCAAATCTGGGGTGGTTACTTTTTATCTGAAATTGGGAATAACTGTAGATGTGAGTGGTGTTTTGAGACAATGGAACTGGAAATTCTCTGATCTGGAGGGATAAAAGCTGACACACAAATGCTGGTGAATCTGCCTTCTTCGTATCTCAGCCTCACTTTAATTTTTTTTTGTTTAGTTTTATTGAGTGTATTGCGCAGATGCTCTCAGCTCGTCCAGTTTACTTCACAAGGGCTGTGCATTGCTCATGATGATAGTTGGCAAAGATGTCTTAAAACTTCTACAGACGTACTCGAAGTCCACCTCTCTTTCCTTGCCTTCTGGGTTTCAAAGTTTTTCATTTGTCCGGCATATTAGCATTACACTGAGAATAACTGGTAGCTGGTCTCAGTGATATCAGTGCGTCCTGGCTGTAAACGAACAGTGCCGGCCACATACCTGGGGTTTCCTGCGCAGGCAGAGCATAAGTATCTTGTTGGATTACAAAGGCGATAATGATCAAAATTAAAAAATAAACTTTTGCAAATGTTATAAAGCATCTTATTGAACTAAAAAATGTTATAAAGCATCTTATTGAACTAAATACTTACAAACTATTTAAAGAAAACAAAAGAAACAATTTTATATGATTAAAAACATATAAAACATTATAAACATATTTTATTATTCTAAAATAATATTGATTAGATCCTGCCAGGTTTTAAAAAAATTCTGTACAGATCCTCTAACTGAGAATTAGATTTTTTCCAATTTCAAATAATATAAAACATTGGTTTCCCACTGACTTATCAGAGGAGAGTTAGGATTCTTCCAATTTAACAAAATAAGTCTGCGTGCCAAAAGTGTAGTGAACGCAATCACAGTTTGCTTGTCCTTCTCCACTTCAAGCCTGTCTGGAAGAACACCGAACACAGCTGTTAATGGGTTAGGAGGGATTGTGACCCCAAGGCTGTCTGAAAGGCACTTCAAAATTTTGGTTCAAAATGATGTTAGTTTGGTGCAGGCCCAAAACATGTGACCCAGTGAGGCAGGAGCTTGGTTGCAGCGTTCGCAGGTTGGATTTTGCCCTGGAAACATTTTGGACAGTTTTAAGCGAGACAGATGTGCTCGATATATAATTTTTAGTTGAATAATTCTATGTTTGTGCATATGGAGCTCGAGTGAATTCTCTGCAATGCTACCTTCCACTCCTTTTCTGATATATTGATTAAGAGATCAGTGATACAACTTAGTACGAAAATAAAGGAGTTAGATAAGGTTCCTGCCAGAATGTCAGCCACCACCAGCTGGCTAGAGACATTGAAGCTGCCGATCTCATTATCAATCGCAGCCTCAAGGTTAATTAAACATCATCTCCACACTGCTATGTTCCCATATACTGAGACTGTTAAGGAACTTGAGCACTGCATAAAGCAGACATCACTGACAGATTATTACAAACCATGTGCATTCTTCATGATCTCCAATGCAATCCCCAGCCATAAAGGAGAGAGTAGAGTGCCAGAAGTGATGTCGAGACCTGGCCAGTCTCTGCATCTTCTGAGCAACTAAAGTTTTTTATATTGAGATGTTAGCACAAAAGGTCACAGAATTCTAAGGAATGACTAGTGAGAAAAAATATTTTGCAAGTTACCAGTTTTATTTTGTGTACTGCATTTTATGTGTCATTTAATGGTTAATGTGTTATAAAAGTGCCTCTTATTACAAAAAAGCATTTGTTTTAAAGAATTATATGCAGAAAGGTTTATTTTGAGCAATATCTCATAAAAGATTACAGTTTTTGGTGGCTGCTGGAACCTATCTCCCTATTTCCCACAAGTTCAATGTATTAACATTTACATCTTTGACTTTCACATTGTTTTCCAGTGATTTTGCCCCTCCAAAAGGGGAGGATTGACTGTATAAGGAAATTAAATAGATAGATAGATAGATATATACTTTATTAATCCCAAGGGGAAATTCACATACTCCAGCAGCACCTTACTGATACAAAAAACAATATTAAATTAAAGATTGATAATAATGCAGGTAAAAACAGACAATAACTTTGTATAATGTTAATGTTTACACCCCCGGGTGGAATTGAAGAGTTGCATAGTTTGGGGGAGGAATGATCTCCTCAGTCTGTCAGTGGAGCAGGACAGTGACAGCAGTCTGTCGCTGAAGCTGCTCCTCTGTCTGGAGATGATACTGTTCAGTGGATGCAGTGGATTCTCCATAATTGATAGGAGCCTGCTGAGCGCCCACTCTGCCACAGATGTCAAACTGTCTAGCTCCATGCCAACAATAGAGCCTGCCTTCCTCACTAGTTTGTCCAGGCATGAGGCGTCTTTCTTCTTAATGCTGCCTCCCCAGCACACCACCGCGTAGAAGAGGGCACTCGCCACAACTGTCTGGTAGAACACCTGTAGCATCTTATTGCAGATGTTGAAGGACGCCAGCCTTCTAAGGAAGTATAGTTGGCTCTGTCCTTTCTTACACAGAGCATCAGTACTGGCAGTCCAATCCAATTTATCATCCAGCTGCACTCCCATTAACACAGCATCAAATCAATATATATTAAATATTAATGCAAACTGTTTTGTGCTCTCTCTGTCTGTCTGCTCCTCTCTAAACTGATGAGCTAGTAACTACTATGAAAAAGGGTTTTAGGGCAAAAAAATAAAAATACTAACAAAATTGCTAAAGACATACAAGAGTTCTCGAATTAATAATGTAAAAAATAATAAAAACAGATATTCCAATTAAGGTTTAAGATTAAGGTAAAATTAAAGAAAAAGTAACACTTGAGAATACATTACAAATGTATTTTTATGAAAATCACTTCATAATATGTTGGCTCTGAATTGTTAACAGGCTGCCAAACTCAAAGCAGCAAAGAGATTATCAGCAAACACTGTAATAATTGCACAAAAGACCAATTTACAATAACATATAATATTATAACCGCCACCACAACATGCTGCTTTTACTTGCTTTGTCCTTCCTTCCTTTCAGTCTTTTATCAAGTGACATTCTAAGTGCTCCATAAACAACTGTAGCTATTCTACAATCTGGCGTGGACATGGCATATTTCTACAGGGTTTTCCAAATCACTGAATCATGACTCACTCAAAGCCTTTCATTTTCTATGCTGCACTAGAATACCACACTTCACTGCATATTTTGCAATGCATAGAAAAAGTTCTTATGCTCTTCCTAGATAGTTGATGGAACAGAAAACAGTCTTAAAATCACATCACATGCATTGTCACACTTAATGCAACCATAAAATTGTTCACTTTTTTTCATGAATTTGGGCAACATACATTATAGAATTTTAATACTTTACACAGGGTAACAACAAGGAGGCCAAATGTACAAAAATAGGTTTATTAAATAAAAAGAACAAGGGAGGAATGAACAAAGCAAACATAAAAATGACAATAAAAACAGAAACAATAAGGGCATAATGTTGTCTCACTGGGTAACTGTGGCTTTAAAGATCTAGTATCTTCGGATCGAATTCCATGCCTGGTTGTTATAAGGGTATAATGTATAAATATATACATTCTCCCCATGTCTGCATGTTTTTTTTTTTTTGTTTTTTATTCAGGTATTTGTCTGACAAACACATAGATATGCTTTTCAGGTTGAGTTCCATAGGTCAGGCCGACTTCCGTATTTAGTCTGTGTGAGAGTTATTCTGTCTGTGAGGGGAATACTTAACACAAAGCATGTCTTATCTCAAGAGAGAGTGGATATTGTCCCCACAACCCAGAATTGGATTAAGTGGGGTGAGAATGATATGCTATTTTAATTAGCACAACCTGTAATTTCTCTGGCTCTATCTACAGTACATTGCTTTGATTAAGTGATACTAGAGCACTTGCCTATCTTCAAGTAACACAAGCAACTCCAAACTCAGTTGCCTCGTTCCAACATCTCCACACTCAAATGTCAGTCACAGTCTCTCCATAATCTTCTCTTAATCTTAGCCTCCCTCTTAATCTTTTATCTGAGCCACTGCCGTAAGTCACTTTTCAACACTGGGCACTGTAAATTACTTTCATTAAAAAAAAAAAAAAAACAAACTTCAATTTGTTTTTTTAATAGGAAAATGTTTATACATGGTAGGTCCCTCTCAGTCATGAACAGAAAATGTGATAGTGATTTAGTAGCTGACAAAGAACAGTCGTTAGTGCAAAATAATGAGAACAGATTGGTCAAATTAATGATTGTTGATGAATGTCTAAAGTAAAATTCATTTTAAATTTAAATTTACAAAACAATTAATCCAATTTGATATAGCACTATACAGTGGAACCTCGGTTCACGACCATAATTCGTTCCAAACCTCTGGTCATAAACCGAATTGGTCGTGAACCGAAGCAATTTCCCCCATAGGATTGTACAGTATGTAAATACAATTAATCTGTTCCAGACCTTATGAACTGTATGTAAATATATTTTTTAAAATATTTTTAAGCACAAATATAGTTAATTACACCATAGAATGCACAGTATAATAGTAAACTAATGTAAAAACATTGAATAACACTGACAAACACCCAGGCTCCCTGCTCAGCTGCACGTACAGGCTCGCTCTCAGCGTCTCTCTCTCTCTCTCTCTCTCTCTCTCTCTCTCTCTCTCTCTCTCTCTCTCTCTCTCTCTCTCTCTCTCTCTCTCTCTCTCATCAGCACACGAGCCTGCCTGCTCTCTCTCTCTTTCTCTCTCATATTGCAGCAGTTCAGCAGTTCACATCTGACCGGGAACAATGCAACACATGCGGAAATCATCAGCGCGCACAAACCGAAAGGGAAACTGGCTTGTTCGCATACCGAGTGTGTGGTCGTGAACCGAGGCAAAAGTTTAGCGAACTTTTTGGTCGTAAACCGAGTTGTACGTGTACCGAGGCATTCATGAACCGAGGTTCCACTGTATTATGGAGAACATCATCCTTCACCCTGCTCAGGATTAAGCGGGCTTGAAGGTGGATGGATGGATGAGTCACTTACTACAGTAAATGCAAAAATATAGCATAACTTACATGTATTTTTTGCAGCAGGAATAGAAACAGTTTAAAGGACTTGCTTAGGGTCATACAGTGAGGCAGAGGTGGGTATTGAAATTGAAGCTCTGTACTACACCATTCTGACTTCATTGAGTAACTTAACATGCTGTGTGTAAAGAAACCAATGACTCTGATCAAGATCAACTCTCTCTTCCCTCTTTACATCTACTGGCTAGAGCTAACTGGACATGATTTGCTGAAATGAAAGTGAAGTGCAGTAAAATGAAAGTCATCTTTAATTATTGTTACAGCAACAGACATTGGACTTCACCTATTCATATATTTCTATCAATTGATGGATGTTAATACCAGGGTTACTGTACCCTCCTTTCTCACTTACAGTGATCAACCATTTGCCTACTCATGTTTTTTGTCACTCAGCCTCGTGTTTTGGGGTGCAAGACAGTGACTCACGTGTCACAATATTCATGAAGTAGAATGAATAATTACATTACTTCATTATAAGCCATTGGAGGCTTCAAAATATTATTCTAGTTGCCCTGTTATTATTCTTTAGAGGTTTTCATAAAAGACTTCAAGGAAATGTTTTATTTACTTTTTAGACCAGAAGTAACAGTAAATAGGTTGCAAGTTTTAAACTCGGTATTATGAATATTATTGATAGATAATAAATATATAGGCAATACAGCATAAACACCAATAATTTAATTAAAATTACTACTTTAGATGAACAATGTATTAAAACTATAAAAACAGATTATAGATTAAACAAAAAATACACACAGAACGGCGCTAATAAAAATAACTTAGTTCCTGTTCCAAATATCAATAACGCACATATTACTCATCTCTGCCCCTCCGAAACATTAAATATGGCACTATTAAATATTAGAGCTTTAACTAACAAGACGTTTTTTATCAACGATCTTATTAGTGATAAAAAAATAGACTTTATTGCACTAAGTGAAACGTGGCTTAGCTCAGATGGCGCAGCTGTTTTAATCGAATCTGCGCCTCTGGATTACAGTTTTACTCGTGTAGATCGCCAAGGAAAAAGAGGCAGTGGCTTGGCAAACATTTACTCGAGCCGGTTAAAATGTAAAGATGTCAGTTTTGGTAAATTCAAGTCCTTTGAGTATCTCGCCGTTGTTATCCATGGAGATTCTCACGTTCTAGTATTATCCGTGTATAGACCTCCAAAATTCAACGCGTCTTTTTTTGAGGAATTCTCTGACTTAATGTCAATTTTAATTACGAACTATGACACACTCTTAATAGTCGGCGACTTTAATTTTCATATAGATAATCAGTGTGACCAAAAAGTAAAAGAATTTATGAACCTCCTGGACTCTTTTGATTTGAGACAGCTCGTTAATCAGCCTACACATAAAGCAGGTCATACGTTAGACTTAGTGATTACTAAAGGACTAAAAGTTGATATAAAACAGGTCATTGATATGGGTCTATCAGACCATTTTCTTCTACTTTTTAATATAGAAATAATGATAGAAAACACTCATGAGAAGCATATTGTTAAAAAATGCTTCTTTGACTCATCAGCAGCTTTAAAACTTACAAACATTCTAAGCAGTCAGTCCGTTTATAGTGCCAACTATAATAGCGAGGATAATGTAAATAATAAGGTGGAAAGATTTAATACTAAAGTGAGAGCTGCTGTTGACATAGTTGCACCTGAAAAGACAGTTAAAAAATCTTCTAGCATTGTTATACCATGGAAGAACCAAAGAGTGTCTGATTTAAAGAGAGCATGCAGTAGAGCTGAGCGTAAATGGAGGAAGACTAAACTAACTATCCACTATGAAATATTAAAAGTTAAAATAACAGAATACAATAACACAGTCCGTCTTGAGAGGTGCTGCTATTTCTCTAAGATTATAACAATGCTAGTAATCCCAGAGTCTTATTCTCAACGATTGATCGTCTGTTAAACCCAAGTAACTCAAAGGAATGCATCCTAAGTACTTCAAGTAAAACCTGTGAGGCTATCGCTGTATTTTTCAATAAAAAAATTAATGATATTCGAAATAACATAGTATATCTCCCCAACACTAAGGATCCTCCTAAACCCCAGTATTCCATTATAAACAAATTGAACTGTTTCACTAGGATAGATTTACCTGATTTACATAAAATAATTTCTCAAATGAAACCCTCCACCTGTGTCCTTGACCCAATACCAACAAATTTTTTCAAAGAAGTATCAGGCGTGCTAATTGATAATGTTCTTGACATAGTAAATTCATCATTAGATACGGGGGTCTTCCCAGACTGTCTTAAGACTGCTGTAGTTAAACCCCTACTTAAGAAAAATAACCTCGACCCCTCTGCTCTTGAAAATTTTAGACCCATCTCTAACCTGCCTTTCTTAAGTAAAATTCTAGAGAAGGCAGTCATTATGCAGTTAAATGAGCACCTTAATAAACATGCTATTCTTGATAAATTTCAGTCAGGTTTTAGAACAAATCACAGCACAGAAACTGCACTCATTAAAGTAGTAAATGATTTGCGGGTAAATGCAGACAGAGGTCATTTATCTGTTCTCATCCTCTTAGATCTGAGTGCCACATTTGACACCATTGATCATAATATTCTTAAGAATCACCTTAGTCAGTGGGTGGGCCTCTCTGGCAGTGTCTTAAATTGGTTTGAATCCTACCTGGCAGGGAGAAAATTCTTTGTTAGTTGTGGTAATTACAACTCAAAGACACATGATATCCTATATGGTGTTCCACAAGGCTCTATCCTGGGTCCGCTGCTCTTCTCAATCTACATGCTTCCGTTAGGTCAGATTATCTCAGGGCACAACGTGAGCTACCACAGCTATGCTAATGACACACAGCTGTATTTATCAATAGCGCCTGATGACCCCGAATCTCTTGATTCACTAACACAATGTCTGACTTGTATTTCAGAATGGATGAATAGTAACTTTCTCAAGTTAAATAAAGAGAAAACTGAAATCTTGGTAATTGGCAATAATGGATACAATGAGGCTATTAGAAATAAACTGGAAGCATTAGGATTAAAAGTCAAAACGGAGGTAAAAAACTTAGGGGTAACTGTTGACTGTAATCTAAATTTTAAATCGCATATTAATCAGATCACTAGGACAGCATTTTTTCACTTAAGAAACATAGCAAAAGTTAGACCTCTTATATCATTGAAAGATGTTGAGAAATTAGTTCATGCGTTTGTTTTCAGTCGACTAGATTACTGTAACGCACTCCTCTCAGGACTACCCAAAAAAGACATAAATCGTTTGCAACTAGTGCAGAATGCAGCTGCTAGAATCCTTACCAGGAAAAGAAAATCAGAGCACATCTCTCCAGTTTTGATGTCACTACACTGGTTACCTGTGTCATTCAGGATTGACTTTAAAATTTTGCTTATGGTTTATAAAGCCTTAAATAATCTCGCCCCATCCTATATATCGGAATGTCTGACATCTTATATTCCAAATCGCAACCTCAGATCCTCAAATGAGTGTCTCCTTAGAATTCCAAGAGCAAAACTTAAAAGAAGTGGTGAGGTGGCCTTCTGCTGTTATGCACCTAAAATCTGGAATAGCCTGCCAGTAGGAATTCACCAGGCTAATACAGTGGAGCACTTTAAAAAACTGCTGAAAACACATTACTTTAACATGGCCTTCTCATAACTTCACTGTAATTTAATCCTGATACTCTGTATATCCAATTCATTATAATAACCATTCATGGTGGCTCTAAAATCTGTACTAACCCCTACTCTCTCTTCTGTTTCCTTTTCCGGTGTCCTTTTGGTGGTGGCCAGCCACCACCATCTACTCTAAGTACCATGATGTTCCAAAAATGATGGATGGATTAAAAGCCAGAAGTCTGTATGACCATCAGCATCAAGTGACTCCGTGAGAACCCTAACTACAAAGAGGATTATTTCATTTATGTTAGGTAGAATGCCTAGAGGGGACTGGGCGGTCTCGTGGCCTGGAACCCCTACAGATTTTATTTTTTTCTCCAGCTTTCTGGAGTTTTTTTTTTGTTTTTTCTGTCCACCCTGGCCATCGGACCTTACTCCTTTTCTATGTTAACTAATGTTGCCTTATTTTAATTTCTTATTTTGTCTTTTATTTTTCTTTTCTTCATTATGTAAAGCACTTTGAGCTACTTTTTGTATGAAAATGTGCTATATAAATAAATGTTGTTGTTGTTGACTATGTCCCCACAGTCCAGATAATGGCAGCAGATATTGGACCGGAGAAAGACACTTTAGTTTCTTTATTTAAGAAGGATTTCTCATAAGAAAAAAGGATGAACTAGCCAGTGTGAGAAACCCTTGAAGACGCTTTTAAGTAAACACACAAATAGAAGAAAGAAAATTAGAACAAAGACAAGAGAAAGCAACTAGTGTTAAGATTATTTACTTAAAAGAAGAAACCATGGTGTTTTGGAGAACTAATATTATAACCAAAACACATCTTCTTTTATCATGGAAATCTGTGTTATATAGTGGCCACTTTTTTTTTTTTCTGGACTTTTGTCAGATTTTCCTCCCCAAAATATATAACAATTATTTTACATTTTTTTTTACATTTCAATGG
Source organism: Erpetoichthys calabaricus (assembly GCF_900747795.2). NCBI lineage: Eukaryota > Metazoa > Chordata > Cladistia > Polypteriformes > Polypteridae > Erpetoichthys > Erpetoichthys calabaricus. The sequence goes on from NC_041394.2 coordinate 229,201,342, forward strand.
GTTATCAGCTATGTCCTCTTCAAATAGGTCTCACACTGAAATGTCAGGTTCTATGAAGAAGGTTATCCACTACTGAGGTCTCCTCTGGAGTGGCAACCGATAATTCTTCCATGGGTGCCTTTTATGAAGGCATAAAGAGATTTATGCAGAACCATCTTGACACTTTATCAAAATCCCTTTGGTAAAAGATTGCCGTAATCCACTGTGACATAGCTGAAGTTAAGGAGGAACAAGATATAAATCACTAAGAACTTTGGAGCTTTATTGAATTTGGTAAACCAGCATTAAAATAAAATCCAAATACATTAATTACGAGTATAGGAACCAAAGAAATAATATCCATCTCATTGGCATCAAGGACAATGTGAACAAAGGAGATCTGACACAGTTTTTGGAAAAAACTGTTGTCAAAGAATTTTCCAGACTTGAAAAATTTCTCTTTAATAACTGAAAGATGCCACAGGATTCATACACCTATTGGGAACTCATCTGACCCAAGGATTCAGAGTACATTTAATAGCTGTTCATGAATCTTGAAAATTACCCAGAGGTGGGGATGCGGACAATATGGTGCGGGTTTTGCCAGAATGGGGAACTTGGCAAGTTGGCAAAGGACAGGGCAATACAGAGACAGGTGTAGTGTAAAATTTGGGTGGCAGGTTCACCTGTTCCTTTCCACATCTGTAGGGAAAGTTATGGTGAAGAATAAGGAGACTCTGGATGTCACGGACTGACGTTTTGGAGCACAGCAGAAATGGGAAAACTGTCCTCAGACTGGGCAGCATGGTGGAAAGGGTATAACAAATTTTAGCCTGCATTTGTCCTATGTGTCTGGTACTAGACAGGCCAAGGTGTGCATTGACACTATGATGAGGACCACGAGAATATGTTGAATGACCAGATAGATAAATATGAAAGGCACTATATGACAAACAGACAGATAGACAGATACTACAGACAGATAGACCTTGGTTTTTATCCAGGACCCTCGCAAACCCAGACACTCAGACTCCTCGCTCAGTCTCTCGAGAGCCCTGATCACAGCCTCCATTGACTTCATGAAGATCACAACATCACTGGAAAAGTCAAGATCAGTGAATCTTTCTTCAACAACAGATGCCCCACAGCTGCTAGACCCCTGGACTCTGTATAACCACCCAGTCCATGCAAGCACTGAACAGAGTAGGAGCAAGAACACACCCCTGACAAATCCCAGAATCAACTTGGGAAAATGCAGAGGTTCTGTGTACAAGCCGGCCATAATGTACAGCAACTTCAAGGAATTCCAGCGCCCTCCACTGCATCATTGAACCTAGTACTCCAATAGTGGGTGGGCAGATATTGGAGGCTCCTACAGAACTACAGGGTCTACAGAAGTGCCCAGTTTGTGAATTCTGACCACAGACTTGTTGTTGCTACCCTGATGATCCAGCTTAGGTCCAGTAGGCTACAACCTACTAGGAGAATGAGGCTGGACCTGAACAGACTCCAAGATCAGGCTGTTTCTAATGTGTTTGTACACAGTTTGTGTGAGGAACTTGCAGACTTACAAACCCAATTTCTGAAAAAGTTGGGACACATTCTAAAAATGCAATAAAAAACAAAATCTGAAGTTTGGTAATTCTCTTGAAACTTTATTTAACAGGCAAAAGGACAAACAAAATATTTTCAGTGTTTTCACCGACAAGCTTAATTCTATTTGTTAAACATAAATTGTATTTGTTAAACATAAAATTAGAAATTGATGCATGCAACACACTCCAAAAAAGTTGGGACAGAGGCAAAGTAAGACTATAAAGGTTATAGAAGTAACATTCTATAAGGTTCCTCATAGCAGGTTAACTGGTAGCAGGTGTGGGTATCAAGATTGGGTATAAAAGGAGCATCCACCAAATGCTCAGTCTTTGCAAGCAAATCTGGATTTTGGCTCCCCATTTTGTGCTGAACTTCGTGAGAGAATTATCTGTCAATTTAAAAACAATGTTTCTCAGTGCAGGATAGCAAATAATTTAGGTCTGTCACCATCTACAGTTAATAACACTATGAAAAGATTCAGGGAGTCAGGAGAACTCTCTGTGTGTAAAGGCCAAGGACAGAAACCACTGGTGAATGTGTGTGACCACTGAGGCCTAAGGCAGTATTACATTAGAAACTGTCATGCTACAGTGACAGACATAGCCACATGGGCTTGGGAGTACTTTGGGAAATCATTGTCGCTTAACACATTCCACCGCTGTATCAAGAAATGCTCTCTGAAACTGTATTATGCAAAAAGGAATCCATATGTCAATCTTGTGCAGAAATCTCAGCAAGTTCTCTGGACCAAAGCTCATCTCAGATGGACCAAAAGACAATGGAAACGTGTTCTGTGGTCAGATGAGTTCACATTTCAGCTTGTTTTTGGGAAAAACGGGTGTCAGATTCTACGTGCCAAAGATGCAAAAACCAGCATCTGTGTTGGTACGGGCATGCATCAGTGCTCATGGCATGGGGGATCTGTATATATGTGAAGGTTCTATTGATGCAGAGGCTTATATGGGAATTTTAGAGACATATGCTCCCATCAAGACAATACATTTTCCCAGGAACTCCATGTATATTTCAGCAGGACAATGCCAGGCCTCATTCTGCACAAATTACAAAAAGGCCTCGTAGACATAAGAGTCCATGTACTTGACTGGCCTGCCTGCAGCCCATATGTGTCTCCTATAGAAAACGTCTGCCGCATCATGAAGAGGAGAATCAGACAACGGCGGCCATGGACTGTTGAGCAGCGCAAGTCCTGAATACAGCAAGAATGGGCAAAAATCCACTTGAAAAGCTGCCAATAATTAGTTTCTTCAGTTCCCTAACGATTAAGAAGTGTATTTAAAAGAAAAAGGGATGTGACCCAGTCCCAACTTGCCTCTGTCCCAACTTTTTTGGAGTGTGTTGTGTGCATCAGTTTCTAAATTTGTTTATGTTTAACAAACAGAATTAAGTTTGTTGGTAAAAACAATGAAAATCTTTTCTTTGACATTTTTCCTGTTAAATAAAGGTTCAAGTGAATTATCAAATTACAGATTTTAGTTTTTACTGCATTTTTAGAAAGTGTCCAAACTTTTTTGAAAATGGGGTTTGTAGGTGCAACTGCTGAGCCTAATGTGAAGTTGGAGACCTTCTGTGACAAGACCCTGAAAGTTGCTGAGGGTTGTGTTGTGATAGCCACTTGAGTAATTTATACCACTAAAATGACACTGCATCTAGGTCTGAATTAGTGACACTGTCAGAGTCTTTAAAGCATGGCCAATAATCTCTCCTTCTTATACAGGTCTTCTTCTGGCATTCAACTATACATGTTCTAGTCATACCGCAAGTCTAGGACAACCCGTTACAGACATATACTGTTATGGTAGGAATGTAAAAAGAAAATCAAGTACAGTAATTAAATACTCACATGACAAAATGAATGAATTCACACCTGCCAAAGCAGTTGATTTTAAAAGTCAGCATACATCCCACATATTGCCTGTCCATTTTAACTTAGAAAAGATCAATATGGAAATCTTGATCCAAATGGCAAAAACAATGATGAAGCAAACAATTGGGTTGGTTATTGAAGGTAGCAGTATGACTGTTCGGAATATTCTGAAAAGCCTTCCTAAAGAAACATTCTTACTCCTGTTTGCAAAACATCCGCTCTCAAATTCAAACTACCTTGTGAAATAGTTTTTAAAATCTACAATTGACCATTAAATACTAAATTCAATATCTCAATGACCCACCTTCTGTAACATTCATATTTTGAAGATATGGGGGGATACCGGAATGCTAAAAGAAAATCCACACAAACACAAATAAACTCTGCATGTAAATTCCACAAAGGGGGATCAGGCAGGAAACATCTCCCAGGAGCCATGAAACCGCAACGCTGAACAAAGAGCGGTTGTCCAAGATGTTGCCAGTTATAAATCAATGAAATTTGTAGATGGATGAGTTTTCTGAACACAAACTTATATTTTTTTGTTCATATATTTGCTATTCCAATCCTATTTTGGCATTATAGTTTTAATTCAGTGTTTCTTCTTGACTATAGTGACAGCAAGGCATATTTTTACATTCCTAAATTTCAATTTATATAATATTCTTATGACAGTTCTTCTGGGCCCTCCAGAAACAGCTGCCAAAATTGTCACACAAGAAGGCTTTATGCATTTTGTTGCTCTGTCTACTTCATTATGAAGTACTCTGAAAAAGTCTTTATCTACAAAGATTTTGGTGGCAATTCCAGAATGATCAATCCTGATGTTTCATGCATAAGTAATCCTGACAGAGATTAAAACCCTGCCTTGCATCACTGACTGTTGATCACTAGATCACAATAGCATGCTGCTGGGCAATTCCAGGCTGCTGCTGTAAACCTAATATAGTTGTGATAAGATTTTAAACACATTATAAACAGAAAACCCTCACCATATACTGCAGATGTAACTACCACTCAAGCTAATCATTAGTATGGTTTCTTTCACTTGTACTTGATAACATTACTGAACCATTCAGTGAATAAGAGATTTAGCATCGCATGTTGTATTTTCTTAATCTTTTATTTATACAGGTCATTATTATATTTGTAGCTGTTTGGGATATTTATTAAAGTCCACTTTCCTCTTTTTAACAGTCTGTTCAGATCTCTTTGAACAACGCAATAATGGGAAAATTGCCATATAAAAATAGAGAGATTAATGAGGCAAATAAACAGAGGTACAAATCAGTCTGTTCTGCCCCACAGCAGTCAATTACCTGCTTGTTTAAAAATCATTTCATCAAAAAAATTGTAGGTGAGGAAACCCCATGAACTTGGCTGTATCAAAAAAAAACCAAAAAAAGGCAAAACTGAAGTGCACTCATTTAGGTCATCCTGGTGAGGGTCACATTGGTAGCAGGCCAAGCAAGACAATAGACTTCACTATCAACAGCTACAGATCCTAGAGCTTTCTGGGAAATTTGAAGGCATTTCCAAGCTAGTCGAGAGAGAGAGATAATCCTTCCACCATGTCATGGGTCTGCCACAGGACGTGCCCGGAGCAGATCCAGGGGGAGCTGCACAAGGGGCATCCTTACGACTTACCTAAACTAGATAGTAAAATGTACCTGCAATTCCTCATGCAATAGTCATTATTGGTTAGTGCATTCTAACACAACAAGACACCTGGAAAATAAACAGGACCTAGGATCTAGGACCCCAAGTCTGTGTCATGTCTTGTTTTCACAATAGTATAGTCAGCACGGTAACATACTGTGAATCCAATGCATAGAGAAGACATTAGTTGGTGAAACAAGTACAGCAACTCCAGATACAGCTGGCAAACCAGAAAACCAATCTTATGGCGTTCACTATTAAAAGAAAGACTGAGGATACATTGATCCCCAACTTGCCAACATCCTAGCAACTTACATTCTGCAAAATAAAAAAATAATAAAAAAAACAGCAGATGAGTTATAACATTAAGACTAAACCTATGGTCTTTGAGCATACAGTTAGTATTACTAGCCTAAGTGGGACTAAACACAAATATTTATCTTCCTGCCGGAGAAGCCATCCTAATCTGTTATGACTTTCATTACATCCTCTACTATCTATGAAGTTTTATGAAATTAATATTGTCTCAGTACAGTATCAGTACATCTTTACATGCCCAAAGATACCGAGATAGGATCTGTAAGCTGGTAAGGCCTAAGGTGTTAGTGTTCTGAGTCAGAATGCCAAATGGCTTCAGTCAGGGTTCAGAGTGTACCATAGAAATGGTAGTTGAAAACAATTGTTTCAAAAAGTTCCAGCCTTTATTGCTAGGGTTTCAACAACACTCGAGAACATGGTGGAAGATTTTTTCAAGCTTGTTTACAGAAACCAAAGTGTGCTTTAGGAAACTGAAAAAATAAGTCTGAACCATCTAGACTGAAAGAGAAGAAAGGTTGCCCTTAAAAGACTACCACCACTTCCCGTGAACCATGGGCTAATGACAGAAGAAAGAATGGACAAAATGTTCTACTTGCAATCATAAAAATATTGTGTTTCTACATCAAAAGATGGGACCCATCATGTGCTACTGTTTAAAGGGGGCAACCCAATAGAAAATGACTAGAGTAGTAGGAGATGGTACTGTGTGCTTTCAGGTTATTTTGTCACTACTGAACTCCAAGCATGTAAAAGTAAAAATAAACAGAATATCTTATGAAGCCCTTACTGACTTTAGCAGTGACACTACCATCATCACTCATTGGACATTAGCATTTTAACATATATATTAAATCACATGTGTACATGGAAACAAAAAACTGTACAAGACAGCAATAGTTATCTTTACCAGTAGAACGCAATGCAGCATTTTTGGATATGTTCATCCTTAACCCTCCTTATTGTCAAGTATTAGCCACAAATTAAAAACTATCATTATTCCAAAAATTGAATCACTTCCTGCCAGTAAATTTTCAACAGTGTCTGTGAACCTATGGAAACCATTAATGTTTCTTCAAAATTCACAAACATTATACAAAGTTGCTTTCAGAGTAAACAGAATTTTTTGTTTACAGCAATGTCAGCAGCTTTGCATTTACATTATCTTTGTCTATAATTACAATACAAATTCCATTTTTAATAATAAGCTAAAAAGTGTCATTAACGGTTTTGTACTCAATGCCTATTATTTTCACCATATTTATAACATGTTAGCTTTTTTATATTAAGGAATGTGTTGAATGTGTTTATGAAAACTGTAATCAATGATCAGAATTAATCTCTAAGTTAAAATTAGGAAGATCAGTATGATGATAAATGTATAAAAGTACCATTACACACATTAATCCTCCATGTGATGCTAAGCCCTCAAACTTTAACTCTCAGGCATTTTTTATTTTTATTTCATAATGCAAATCTGTTAGAAGCACCTGAAGGAAAGGATTTTGAACAGAGCTTAACATTTTGTCTGATGTACACAGTGAAATGTCATTTTGCTAGAAGGCAATAATTCATAATGACTGTTTCCTACTAAAAAGTAGTAATTTTGCTGGTTGTCACGTTATCCAATATATTGTTCAATTCTAATAAATGATTGTCATATAGCATAAAACTTTAGAAAATAAAGTTGTTTTACTTACAGATCAAACCTGAGGTTTTGTCTCTCTTCGAAGAAATAGTCCAAAATAAATTTTCTCACAAAATCTGGATTTAAAGTGTTGTCTATAACTTCTGTTCTTCCAAACTAAACAACACGGAAAAATATGAAAAAAGTAGAAATTACATTAAAATTAATGCAAAGCTTAAGAATTAAGTATTAAGTAATTAAGTATTAAAATTACAAAGTATGCAACATTTATTTAGGCAGTTTGATAATTACCAACAGAAAACTACAAATTTGCACATTTGCAAAACTGAGAAAAAATGTTGTCTAATTCATTTTCATTAAAGTACTGTAGAGCCAATATAAATGATAAACAGATTAACATAACTAAAATGATGAAAAACACTGCCTGCTGTGATGCAATACCTTTTAATGTTTTTAATTTATGAAATTTCAATTTTTAATTGTGCCACATAATTAGTTATGGTGCTCTGCCACGGTTCAGGGTGTTCATATCATTTCCAGGTGACTATTCATATTCACAGCTGAATTTACAGTAGACCCCCACGACGTCGCGGTTCAGAGTTCGCGGCCTCAGTCATTCGTGGATTTTTCCTTAGAACCTTTCTAATAATTGTTAGTGGAAACTGCAAATATCCTCCGCAATTTTTATGACTTTTCTTGTGGCAATACTGTACTGTAGAAAGAACAGGAAGCAACTGTAGAGGAAAACACGGCTTGGGATGGTGAAAGTAGCCAATAGAATTTGAAACTGCAACTCCCAGAAGTCCCTGCAGTGGCTCTGATTGGTCTTCTGCTGAGGGTGCTGGGGCTGTTGGGGTCAAAGGATGTTAGCGCGGCTTTTAAAAAGGGGGCCGGTGACGAAAAGCAAAAAAAAGTTTTTGTAATTGGTGTTTCAAGTTCCTGTCTGTCTGCCTTCTGTTGGGTTACCTGTACTTATTCGTTTTGTCCTGGATCATTTCGTGGTTGGCATCTGGATTGTCTGCCATCTGCCAGTGTACATGAGTAAGTGGATTTATGGCCAACCTGCAAAGAAAGGAGCACTCCTGAACACGTCTTCACCATTTCAGGAACTAGCAGTAGGACTATCTTTACATTCCCATTCAATGTGCAGATCATTTATTTCATTTGTTTTCATTACATTCTTTATTTGCTATTTGATTGCCGGTTTGCTTTGTTTTCGTATCTGTTTGTGAGTGTATGCGGGTTGGGCCAAGACTGGGTGCGTCCCTGGAATCTCCATTGTAAAAATAAATAAATCACATTCTTCTCGACGGTGTAAATCTTAGTGGCACCAGACCGTTACAGCGTTATTCACTTCTCCTTGCTGCTGATTGACTGTGATGCGTCTCCAGCTCAGTGTTCTTGTGTTTTCCACTTTGTTCCTCTTGACCATTAAACCGCCACAACCGGCTATAGTTGTTTCCCAGTGACATTTGCGAGCACGCAAGAGCTGATCAGTCAGTGCCGTACATTCGTTGACCAGCCAGCTCATGACCACTGCCAGCCCCTTGTGAGCAGGGGGTCTGAACGCACCCCTAGAAGACACGGACACTCCTCAAAAAACCCCTCTTAAAAAAACGCTGACTGACTACTTTCACATTGCTCCCTTACTTGCAGCTGCGGCTGCGGCTGAGCTGTCATTTGATATGCTTCTTGCGCGATGCTATGTATACTTAAAAGTCTGAACAGCACCTGTCCTTTTTGGCTGATTGCTTTGTTTCTCTCTCCTCCCCGTTGGGCTCCCCTATGATGTTTGTCTATTCTTTAATCAAGAACTAACTGCATACTGAGCTCGTTTTACTTCTGAAAGAGACATGTTTGTTTGAAGTGTTTGGATAAAGTTCCAGTCTCTACAATCTCCTGTGTTTCTGTGCAATTCTGCGACCCAAGCACAACACCCTGCAGTACTGCAGCCAAACTGTCCCTGGGATTGAGCCGCTGCACTAGACTATCCTGCCAGAGTCAGAGTTTATACCTCTGTGTGCTTGAGTGAAGCCAGTTCAAGCGCAGATGGCTCTGTGATTTACTTAATTTCATCCATGGCGTCAGTTGCACCTTGTACATATTGTTCTAGTAGTTTTTAAAATTGTTTTTACAGTTCATTAGCAGTGTGTAAAATGATCAGTGTTGCAGTAATTGTGATGCTCTTTGCATGAAAAAAAATGTGTTCCATTAAAATTTCACTTTTTCTTTGTGAATTGTAACATTTACTTAAATTGCAGCAAAAAAGTATTTGGCATCCAGGGATGCATTAACCCCCAAGTATGTGGAAGTTTAAGGGTTAAAGCCCCAAGATTCCGCCGAAACCCCCTGCACCTTCTAAGGCTTCTGGCAATGAAAACGCGCTTGCGTGAATTACAGTATGTAAACCGGTATTTTACATTCTAGCACTGCGGGAGACATAGCAGTACAGTATACAGTTTGAAATTAAATTAAAGTGTTTTGGGGGCATATTTAGGGTTTAAACTA